>NC_135959.1:64454695-64754695 GCF_053455715.1 Rhinoraja longicauda | reverse complement strand
CAAATTTGGAGACCAAAACTGCACACAGTACTCCAGGTGCGGTCTCACCAGGGCCCGGTACAACTGTAGAAGGACCTCTTTGCTCCTATACAGACATACAGGTATGTAGTTTAATTGACTGGGCAAATGTAAAAAAAAAAAAAAAATTGTCCCTGGTGTGTGTAGGATAGTGTTAATGTGCAGGGATCGCTGGGTGGCGCGGACTCAGTGGGCCGAAGGGGCCTATTTCCGCGCTGTATCTCTAAATCTAAAACAATCTAAAATCATCACCTCTCTAATAGGGTGCGGGGTGTGATGGAGGTAGTTGGAAGGAAATAAAATGCACAAACTTGACAGTCAGAAGTAAATCAAGGGTGAACCTCCTGGCACCTCCAAACTGCAAACGGAAAGGACAAAGCAGCTGTGACATATACCTGAAGAGTTCACAGGGCAGAGTGCAGACAGGCATAGAGTTCAGCAGCATCGATGTTTAGCGGGGAAACAGGATAAAATGTCAATAACAAATACAAGCGCGACAAGCAGGCTACATAGTGTGCATTATCAAGTATGTGAGACTTTCAGGGCGTATATGGAAAGAATAGAAATGCTTTTTGTTGCCAATGATATCTGAGAAGTTACGGTTTCCATTGGAAAAGTGCAAGCTGTGAGCATGCTATAACGGGCGGCAAAGTAGTAACACTGGCAACAGTGAGCCCCTGTCAGATGAAGTCGATGCATTCTATGCCCGCTTTGAACAGAAGGGGTGTGGAGGAACACCAGTCTCGTTGGTGCGCTCGTACCAACAGTTAATGTGACGGGCAGGATCGACCACCCTGAGAGTGAATGTGCACAACGCAACTGGCCCAGAAGATCCCTGGCCGCATCCTCAGCAGCTGTATGGATTAGCAGGCAGAAGCATTCAAGGACATCCTAACCTTCTCACTGCTCCATTATGAGATGCCCACTCGCTTCACGAAGACCATTATCGTCCTGGTGCCAAAGAAAAGTAAGATAGCACGCCTTAATGACTACCGTCCAAAGGTTCTGGCATCCATTATCATGATGTGGTTCGAGAGACTGGTGATGGCGCACATTGACTCCAGTCTCCAGTCCCAGCCAGCCTTGATCCACTGCAGTTTGTTTACTGTTGCCACAGGTCCACAGCAGACACCACCTCGCTAGCCCGAAACTCTTCTCTGGAACACTTAGACAACAAGGACTATATTAGACTTTTATTTATCAACTATAGCTTTGCCTTCAAAGCCATAATCCCATCCCAACTCATCTCCAAATTCCAGGACCTAGGAATCAGCAGCACTTTCTGCCACTGGATCCTGACTTTCTTTTTTTTTTAGAGATACAGCGCGGAAACAGGCCCTTCGGCCCACCGGGTCCACGCCGCCCAGCGATCCCCGCACACTAACATTACACACTACGGACAATTTTTACATTTTACCCAGCCAATTAACCTACACACCTGTACGTCTATGGAGTGTGGGAGAGAACCGAAGATCTCGGAGAAAACCCACGGAGGTCACGGGTAGAACGTACAAACTCCATACAGACGGCGCCCGTAGTCAGGATCGAACCTGAATCTCTGGTGCTGCATTCGCTGTAAGGCAGCAACTTTACCGCTGCGCCACCGTGCCGCCCTTGCACTTTCAAGTCCACAGACCCCTGCAATCAGTGAGGAGAGATGACAATACCTCCTCCATTACATTTCTCAACAGCAGCACCTTGCAAGGATGCATCTCAGTCCCCTACTGTACTCCCTAAACACACATGACTCTGTGGCCATACTCTGCTGTAACTCCAACTATAGGTTTGCACGTGTCATCACAGTGGTGGGTCGGATCATCAACAATGATGACGTGGAATACAGGAAGGAGACATAGTAACATGGGGCCAAGACAATCACCTCTCCCTCAATATCAGCAAGATCAAAGGAGAAACAGAAATAGAAAATAGGTGCAGGAGTAGGCCATTCAGCCCTTCGAGTCAGCACCGCCATTCAATATGATCATGGCTGATCATCCAAAATCAGTACCCTGTTACTGCTTTCTCCCTTTATCCCTTGATTCCGTTAGCCCTAAGAGCTATATCTAACTCTCTCTTGAAAACATCCAGTGAATTGGCCTCCACTGCCTTCCGTGGCAGAGAATTCCACAGATTCACAACTCTCTGGGTGAAAATGAGCTAGTTATTGACTTCAGGAAGCATGGTGGAGTACAGGCCCTAATCAGTATCAATGGTGCCGAAGTGGAAATGGTTGAGAGCTTTAATTTCCTTGCCGTTAGGATTACCAATGGTCTGTAATGGACCAACCACATTAGTGCAACAGCCAAGAAGGTATACCAGTGCCTCTCCTTCCAAAGCTGACTGAGGAAACTTGGCATATCTCCAATCACTCGTAAACGTATAGAGATGCACCTTAGAAAGCTTACTGCCGGGTTGCATCACAGCTTGGTTTGTGAAAAGCCCTGCCCAAGACCGCAAGAAAGGCAGAGAGTTGTAGATGGAGCCCAGTCCATCACACCAGACCAGGTTTCGTACCAGTGACTCCATCTACGTTTCTCGTTGCCTCAGACAAGCAGCCAACATAATCGAAGACTTATCCCAACTCAGTCATCCCACCTTCTCCTTGCTCCTGTCTGCTAGAAGGTACAGAAGCTTAGAAGCATGCACCACCAAACTCAGGAACAGCTTATTCCCCTTTGTTATCACTAACAGGCTTCTGAATGATCCTTTCATAAGCTAACGTACTGTCAGATTCACCTCAATCCCAATGTGGACATTGGAGTTTGTCTAAGGATCTCATGCGCTGCAATGCTGAGAACTATATTCTGTATCTTTCCCTTTGCTCTATCTGTTGTATTTGAGTTTGATTTGATTGTATTTATGGATATTATATCTGATCTGTAGGAATAGCATTGAAAACAAAGCTTTTCATTGTACCCTGGTACACATGACAATAATAAACCTAAACAAGTGTAACGTGCTTTCATAGACGAACGCAAAGACTATTCAGTTCTGAGAGTCTACTGATTTGATGGCATAATGGCATTATTAGTAGTGTTGCTGCCTCACACTGCCAGAGATAGACAATAGACAATAGACAATAGACAATAGGTGCAGGAGGAGGCCATTCGGCCCTTTGAGCCAGCACTGCCATTCAATGTGATCATGGCTGATCATTCTCAATCAGTACCCCGTTCCTGCCTTCTCCCCATACCCCCTGACTCCGCTATCCTTAAGAGCTCTATCTAGCTCTCTCTTGAATGCATTCAGAGAATTGGCCTCCACTGCCTTCTGAAGCAGAGAATTCGACAGATTCACAACTCTCTGTCTGATTTTTTTTTTCCTCATCTCAGTTTCCTCATCTCAGATCTCAGATCTGGGTTCAATCCTGAACTTTGGTGCTGTCGGTGTGGGGTTTGTACGTTCTCCCTGAGACTATGTTGCTGCTGTTTCCACCTACATACCAAAGGTATGCAGGTTGGCAGGTTACTTGGCCACTGTAAATCTTTGCAAGTGGCAGGTGGGCAGTAGAATCAGGCGGGAGATGATGAGAATGTGGGGAGGATAAAGTGGATGAATGTGGGATTACAGTGAAAGATTGATCAGCGTGGATTTGGTGAGCCCAAAGCTCTGTTATGGTGCTGTTTCTCTCCATGAATCTAGTCCACAGTGAAAGTGAAGGTGAATCCGTAGCCATTTACAGCAGTGGAGAATTCCAAGTTTGCCACAGAAGTCGGGGAAGCAGTCAGTGAATATATTATTGTATTAAAGGATTTATCCATGCGTTGCAACTTTGATGAATTCTTAAACCGGCAGCGGTGAGATAGATCAGTGTGAGTCTTAAATCATAACAGGATTCAGCCCAAATTTGTCGCGCACACTGCATTTTTATCCCGGTGTGCAAAATTGAAAGATCAAAGGAAATAGCTTCTAAAAATGCCAAAGAATTTCATCCACCAGGCACAAACATCACTGTCAGGAATCACGAATCAAGTGTTTAATTATCATATGTGTCAGTAACTGAACAGTGAAATTCTTATAGCCAGCAGCTTAATGGGCATATAAATGCAATATAAACTAATAATATATCAATCTACAAAAGAAGCAATAAATTAATAATCACAATGGTAGTACAAAAAAGCCCGCTCAACCAAATTCATAGGTGAATTTAGTGCTTTTATTCACAAAATGCTGGAGTAACTCAGCAGGTCAGGCAGCATCTCGGGAGAGAAGGAATGGGTGACGTTTCGGGTCGAGACCCTTCTTCAGACTTGTGAATTTAGTGCAGTTGGGAAGAAACTATTCTTGAATCTGGTAGTCACAGTATTCAGACTCCTGTACTTTCTTCCCAAATGCAGGAGTAAAATGAGTGTGCTCAGGGTGATAATAGACAATAGACAATAGGTGCAGGAGTAGGCCATTTGGCCCTTCAAGCCAGCACCGCCATTCAATGTGATCATGGCCGATCATTCACAATCAGTACCCCGTTCCTGCCTTCTCCCCATACCCCCTGACTCCGCTATCACTAAGAGCTCTATCCAGCTCTCTCTTGAAAGCATCCAGAGAATTGGCCTCCACTGCCTTCTGAGGCAGAGGTGATGTAGTGTCCTTGATAATATTAACTGCCTTTTTGAGGCAGTTCCTCCTGCAGATCCCTTCAGTGGTGGTGAGGGCAGCACCTGTGATGGACCCGTTAGTGTCTGCCACTCTCTGTAATCTTCTTTGCTTCTAGGTGCTCAATTGGCCGAATGAAGCCAAGATGCAACTGGTCAATATGCTCTCTACCGTACACCTATAGAATTTCAAGACAGTATTCGTCGACATATCAAATCTCCTCAATCCTCTAAGGAGATAGAGGCTTTGATGGGCTTTCTTTGTGATTTCATCAATGTGCTGGACTCAGTAATAGTTACAATAAAAATAATTTAATCAATTACGATACAAAATAATATTCACAAACAAAACCGTGGTTACACACTCACCACCATAATACAAAAACACCAAACTATCTAAGTCACTTGATTTGCAGATAACTATAAAATAATCCTTATTGAGGATACATTCCACCCTCCCATGGTGCCCAGCGGTCCCGGAAATCCCCAAGGTTGCCCGTGGGCAGCAAGTGGCCCCTCTCTAATACCAGCCAGGCACGAATGTAACCCCAGACAAGGGGCAGGCAGCCAGCTCGGGCAGAGGCCTCTTCTGCCTGGCATCGTGACTCGCAGTGAAATGCACGCACTGAAACATGAAGTTGTTGAATCACTCATTTGTCAAATCTTCGATGAAGATAGGTTCGTGGATCCTCGGCTTTCCCCTTCTGAAGTCAACAATGAGCTCCTGCTTCTTGCTGAAAATATTGAGTATACTGACCATATCCCCGAACTCTACCTCTGCCACATTGACAACTGCATTGGCGCTACCTCTTGTACCCATGCAGAACTCACTGACTTCATCAATTTCACTACTAATTTCCATCGTGCTCTTAAATATACTTGGATCATCTCCGACATCTCCCTACCATTTCTGGATCTTACCGTCTCCATCACAGGAGACAGACTAGTGACTGACATCTACTACAAACCTACTGACTCTCATAGCTATCTTGATTACACTTCTTCCCACCCTGTTTCCTGTAAAAAATCTATCCCCTACTACCAATTCCTCCGTCTACGCCGCATCTGCGCCCAGGATGATGTGTTTCACACTAGGGCATCAGAGATGTCCTCATTCTTTAGGAAACGGGGCTTCCCTTCTTCCATTATGGATGAGGCTCTCTCTAGGACCTCCTCTATATCCCACAGTTCTGCTCTTGCTCCCCCTCTCCCCATTCGTAACAACGATAGAGTCCCACTTGTTCTCACATTCCACCCCATCAGCCAGCATATACAACAAATTATCCTCCAACATTTCTACCTCCAGCGGGATCCCACTGCTGTCCACATCTTCCCATCTCCACCCCCTTCTGCGTTCCGCAAAGACCGTTCCCTCCGTAACTCCCTGGTCCACTCGTCTTTCCCACCCAAACCACCCCCTCCCCAGGTACGTTCCCCAGCAACCGCAGGAGATGCAACGCTTGTCCCTTTATCTCCCCCCTCGACTCCATCCAAAGACCCAAACAGTCTTTCCAGGTGAGGCAGAGGTTCACCTGCACCTCCTCCAACCTCATCTTTTGTATCCGGTGTTCCAGATGTCAACTTCTCTACATCGGCGAGACCAAGCGCAGGCTCGGCGAATGTTTCGCTCAACACCTCCGCTCAGTCCGCCTTAACCAACCTGATCTCCCGGTGGCTCAGCACTTCAACTCCCTCTCCCATTCTCAATCTGACCTTTCTGTCCTGGGCCTCCTCCATTGTCAGAGTGAGGCCCAGTGCAAATTGGAGGAACAGCACCTCATATTTTGCTTGGGTAATTTACACCCCAGCATTATGAACATTGACTTCTCAAACTTCAGATAGTCCATGCTTTCCCTCTCTATCCCCTCCCCATTCCCAGTTCTCCAACTAGTCTTCTTGTCTGACTACATCCTATCTTTGTCCCCTCCCTCCCCTGACATCAGTCTGAAGAAGGGACTCGACCCGAAATGTCACCCATTCCTTCTCTCCAGAGATGCTGCCTGACCCGCTGAATTACTCCAGCATTTTAAGTCTACCTTTGATTTAAACCAGCATCTGCAGTTTTTTTCCAGCATTCTCTCTTGGATTAATTTCCCGTTGCCGACCCTGCCTGTTCCCGACCTTCATGCCTCGTCGTAGCCCTGGTGAACGCCTCAGTCTTCTGTCCCCGACCACGAGCAAGTAGAAATAAAGCTCATTCTAAAACTACTTCCTTGGTTCCGTGTGCTGCATTTGGGTCTACCTGCGGTCTGTTACAGTCCAGGTGAGGAGAGGAGATGGACGTCAGTTCATGGGAACTGCTCCAGTACATCGACTGGACCTTGGACTTTGAATAATGGTGCCAAAAATGGTGGCACCAGCATGTGTAATATATGCAAAATGAATTTCACTATGCAGTTGCATACGTGACAAATAAACCACCATTGACCATGTATATGGAGTGAGTAGAGCAGGGGAATGAGCACACCGCCTTGAGGTTCACCTATGCGAATTTACTCAGAAGTAAATAGCAAAAGATTAATTCCCAGGTGAAGTTTCATATCACACAAACACTATTGGAACAAATTCCTGCTGCAGGTACATTGGCAGGTATTTACCATGTGTCCATTCCTTTAAGATGGCAAAATCTTATCCAAGTCAGAAGACAAAACATCTGGCAACGTAGAAAAAGTTTAAATTCAAGCCCTAAATTGCTACGTAGACTTCTAACATGAAGGAAAGTCTCCATACAGGGAAATATCGAAAAGGAGTCTGCATAACCCTGAACAGAGGTGAGACGCCATGCAAGTTCACCATCAGCACTGCGAATGGAATGGTAGAGAGCTGCAAGATTTCAAGACAAATCAATAGAAAGTTAGAGTGATACAGCAGCAGATTGTTCTATCAACAAAAAAAACACCATTGACCTTTGACAAAGCGTGCTGTTATTCTCAAGACATATTCTGATAAAGTACTGAAGGTACTCGATCAAATGAAATGTACTAGGTGTCATGGCCTGTAGTTAAAGCTGCCAATAGTTGTAACAAATTGCACAGGGCGGCTGGCATTACCAGGAAAAGATTGGTTAAAAGAACTAAAGATCAATTGGAAAGATTTATTTGGTCTCACTGCATAGACACTAAAATTACCATTGGAGATGCCATACCACTGTTGTGAAGATACCTGTAAACTTATGCAAGCATTTTGGAGACGTGACAGACATTTACTTAAATGTGGATTCAGTATGTTCGAGCCTCAATCAGTGAAGAATTCATTAAAAGGTTTGCTGAAAGAGGAAGTAGGCCGGCTAATAAGGAAAAATGTCCCAGTACAATTGAATCAAAGAGAACAGGTAACTGAACCATAACAGTACTCAAGCATGGCAGGATAGTGTGGTGTGAAGAATTTATAACGAGACCCTCGTTTACGAGGATGTTGCCAGGAACTGAGGGGCATGAGTTATAGGGAGAGTTTGGACATGCCAGGACTTTATTCCTAGGAGCACAGGAGGTTGAAGGGTGACTTTATAGAGTTGTGTAAAATCATGACGGGAATAGAGAGGGTGAATGCACAGAGTCTTTTACTCAGAGTAGGGGGATGAACCAGAGGACATGGGTTTAAAGTGAGAAGGGAAAGATTTAAAGGGACAGAGGGGGAAACTTTTTCACACATACGGTGGTGGGTATATGGAACGCACTCAGAGGAGGTGGTTGAGGCAGGGGGTATAAAAACATTTAAAAGACATTTGAAAGGTACATGGATAGGAAACATTAGAGGGATAGGGGCCAAATGCAGACTGTTGGGACTAGCATAGATGGGACATCTTGGTCGGCATGGGCAGGTGGGGCTGAAGGGCCTGCATCTGTGGTATATGACTCTGTGACTACATCAGTTGATGTTTGATGATGGAATAGTTCCCATTTCCAATGACAAAAGATCTTGCAGAAGTCTCAGCAGAAGCTATACCTTTCACCGTTAGACTAAATGCATTGATACTGAATTAAATCAACCAAGGCTTGGATCAACCAATCCAAGGTTGGATTCATGGGAGGTGGTCTCGGAGGGGAGGATGTGCTTCAAACTGCTGATCATCCTGGACATTACAGCTCACCCCCTCCATGACACACTGGTCAACCTGAGGAGTACCTTCAGCAACAGACTGGTTCCACCAAGGTGCAGGACAGAACGCCACAGGAGATCCTTCTTCCCTGTGGCTATCAAACGTTACAACTCCTCCCCCTTCTGTCGTCGGGTAGACTGAGACTGACCCCCCCCCAATCTTTGCACATCCCCCAAGCCTTCCCACTCCTCACTTTAATTTCATGGTTCATACATTTTTGTGTTTTGTGTACTTTGTGTTTTTATGACTGTTGGTAGATCAATTTCCCTCCTGGGATAAATAAGGTTCTATCATATCGTATCGCATCGTCTCGCTGCCTGAAATGTGGACATGGAAGAATCTCCCATTGACCAGGGATTTTAGATTTAGATTTAGAGATACAGCAGAAACAGGCCCTTCGACCCACTGAGTCCGCGCCGCCCAGCGATACCCGCACACACTAACACTATCCTACACCCACTAGGGACAACCTTTACATTTGCCCAGCCAATTAACCTACATACCTGTACGTCTTTGGAGTGTGGGAGGAAACCGAAGATCTCGGAGAAAACCCACGCAGGTCACGAGGAGAACGTACAAATTCCGTACAGATGGCGCCCGTAGTCAGGATCGAACCTGAGTCTCCGGCGCTGCATTCGCTGTAAGGCAGCAACTCTACCGCTGCGCCACCGTGCCACCCTAAATTGAACCGTAGATGTATTGCAATTAGTGTGTACCTGCGTTGTAATTATGAGGACTATTTTCAGAAGCTTCATCTGCACTGCAGAGGGATTTAGTTTCCACACCTCGGCTGAAGAACAACACCACTAATGACACCCCTAAAGATAGTGCAAATAGGCAAATATGTTTGCTTGAGAAAGTCCACATCAATTTTGCCAGAAAGGTAACAACAACTATTTTGTCTTCATTATCTATATACTAAAACTCTCGTTTGTTATCTTGTTTGTGACTGAACTTCAGCCAAAACGGTACACGATTGCGCGACAATTTTAGGCCCACCTTACTCACCATTGTCACTTTGGTGATAATGCAAGTAGTTTTATTGAAATCGGTGTTATATTTTTAGTTATTCAGATTTTAAAGTTTAAAAGGAGGTGAGGGGGAGGGGAGGAGGGAGAAGGGAGAGGTGAGGGGGGGGGGGGGGGGGTTCAGGAGAGAGGGGAGAGGACAGGGTGCTGCACCAATGCAGGAGAGGTTTGGTACCAACGGGTCTACTTGGTCTAGTGTGCATTAAAACCCAGTCTGTGTGCTCCTGTAGTCAGCAATGGTTCCATGGTTCAATGGTTTCTTTATTATCACGTGTATCAAGGTAGAGTGAGATGCAATTTTTGCATACAGCTCAGCCAGACTATCACCACACATAAGCACAATCACGCCCGGTTAGTACAGAATGTGTAGAACACCCCACTGAGTCTGCATGTGAATGATGAACCATTGTCCCTCTCCATCCATGGCTCTCTTCACCCCTTGTTCCATGGAGGGTGGGGGGCTCCCACATAGAACCTTGAGGGCACAGAAGGTAAGACCCCCGGTTCTTCTTACCAGACCTTTTGCCCAGCGTCTGCCTCCGTCTCCCTCCATCCTCCTCTCCGCAGCCCCCCCCCCCCTCTGGGCGGGTTCCCAATTCTGCTGCGGGTGGCAAGCCAGGCCTGCCGTCGGTACGGGCCGCGGCTCACCGGGATTGCTTTCGCCTCGCACATATAACCGAGAAACGGGCTCAATTTTGACAATCTGAGATAGCATAGATCTATCAGCTGAAACATTAACTCTATTTCATCTCCCGCAGATACGGCCTGACCTGCTGAGTGATTCCAGCATGTCATGTTTTAAGGCAGGAACAATTTTCAGTGATCTGATTGACTTCTTGAAGCAGGTGGCCAGTCTCTAGAATTCTTTACTCTGGAGGGTTGTGGAAGCTACGTCACTGGATACATATTAATGTTAGAAGAATAAAGGTTGATAAGATTGTGGAAATTAGACTGTGGGAAACTGGCACAGAAGAGAAGCTGAGGCTAATCAGCTTTGATTAGTACAGGTGTCAGAGGTTATGGGGAGAAGGCAGGAGAATGGGGTTAGGAGGGAGAGATGGATCAGCCATGATTGAATGGTGGAGTAGACTTGATGGGCCGAGTGGCCTAATTCTACTCCTATTCCTTATGACCTTATAAGCCATGCTTATATTAAAAAGAAAAGCAGGCTTGAGGTTTAGATTTAGGTTTAGGTTTATTATTGTCGTGTGTACTGAGGTTTTTTGCATGCTATCCAGTCAGATCAGTCAATAATGTACAATATTGTACATCAATACAATTGATTGGTATTAGGGGATTACACCAGCAATTTCAAAATTTGTGCAATGGTGTTTCTTTTGGCAGCGGACTTGTATGTTCACCAAAATGTAGCATATAGACTCAGATGTTGGTTTACCAAAAAAGATGCGTCCCACTCCTGGTCAATTTTCTTGTGTTGTGGGTGTTCTTGTGAATCCTTTATGAATCCTTTGTGAGGAGGAACGGTATCAAACACATTCTAATTTCCCCCACCCATCCCATACGACCTGGTCTTCTATGTTTAGCTGAAACCTGCCCAATAAATGCGCAGAGGTTACCCAGTACCCTATTTATTGAAAGACAGAAATCATGAGCCAGTGTTTAGATGTTCAGAACTAACTTCTAACGTGGACATAGAATAGACACCCAATGTTCTGATAAGTTCATCATCCATGTAAGAGTCACCCCATTGAACAGAGAACTTGAACCATAGATGTATTGCAGTTGGAGTATACCGTATAGTGGAATTATGCTCCGTACATACGAACATAGTAATCACAAAGGTTGATGCCAGAAGCCCCATATGCAATCTAGTATTGATCAAGGGTGCCAGAGGATGTAGCTTTAACATCGACAACACCTTCAATGTCTGCCAGGAATGAAGAATAACACCACCAATGACACCCCTATAAATACTGCAAACTGCCAATGCAAACGTTTAATCCATACTTTTTGACATGGCCGCAAATTCCATTTTAATGTTGAATTATAGCTATGTATGAACAGCTGCCTCACATTACCAGGCTCTGTCAAGTGATCGACAGTCTGTTGGCATCCCACTTGAACTCAGAAGAAGGACCGTGGGATGGAGAATTGATAGATCCTGAACCCGTCACACTGACAGGTTTGCCTTGAGGGTACGAGCTATTGCATTTTTAAATGATAAGATCCCAGATTTCATCTGACTGCACTATCAATCCCACTGTGGTTTTATCATGGGCAATGCAGATGCCAGTACAGAATTAGAACATAACTGATCAGAAGTGGGAGAGTACATAGAAATTGAATGTGATCATCTGTATACTAAAACTCTTGTTTGTTTGTGTTTTTGCTCCTGAATCTACAGCCAAAACGGTACACGGTAGCACGACAATTTTAAGCCCACCTTACTCACCGTCGTCCCTTTGGTGTTAATGGAAGAAGTTTCATTGAAATTGGTGTTATATTTTTTAAGTTATTTGCATTTTAAAGTTTAAATCTATCTCCTAGGGAGGGGAGTGGAGGGGAGGGGAGGGAGGGGGTTGGAGGGAGAATAAGGGGGGTTGAGGGGGATGGAATAGGGGAGAGGGGAACGGGGAGGGGGAGGGGAAGGGAGGTGGAGAGGGAGGGGGAGGGAGGGGGGGAGGAGAGAGTGCTGCACCAATGCAGGGGAGGTTTGGGCCCAACGTGTCCACTTAGTCTAGTGGTGTCTTAAACCTGTAGATGTATTAATACATTAGTGAGCTCTCTTTGGTCATTATGTTGACAATGTGTGGAAAGTGGTGTTGAAATAGATTTGACATGAACACCTACAAGGTGATGGAGATGAAATGGGCTAATGTTATACGGAACAAACAAGACTCACCAGCAGAAGCTTGCACTTAATGCAAATGCGGTGGAAGAAATATATTGTTGAGTGTGAATCTGCTCTGAAGGATCCACTCTTCCTTTCAGTGTTATGTTTCTAAAATAAATTTGTTATGATAGGTAGTTGGTTAGGATAAGAAAAACAAAAAAATAAGAGATGTAAGGGAATATTTTTAAACTCCGTGTTCATGACAGATTATGTTAAACACTACAAAGGCAAAACAAAAAGCTTCTTTAATGTTGTGCTTTTAACGTGAGAATTATCATTATTCATGCAAGAATCCGGCCAGCTTACCTGAAGAGAAAACATGTGCCAATTAATTAAGCAGTTTCAATAATTAGTCTTCTACTGAATTTTTCAAAACAACTTAAATGAGACTCAATTAGATACAGTAAACTTAGAAGCAGAATGAGTGGGATGTGGATAAGTATAGACCAAAATCTTCTTGTGTAACATCACTTGCATTGTTTTGCCGTTACCAGTTTCCAAAAAGCCCTTTTATTTTCAGCATGTTAGAAACATGAAGGAGGAAACAATTTATCAAACCCATGTAAATGCTCCATGTTATGAATTTCTGTCACAATATAACGCATATTAAAGAATATATATGACTTTTAGAATCTATAATAATATACATGTTTTCCCAGGGTGGCAGTCCTGAAATTGGGCTAACTGTCCCAGAGACTGATTTCAATCCCACTGTGCAACTGGGGAATTTTGAATTCAGTTAATAATCTGAAACTTTAGAAAAGATGGGCTCAAAAATCCATGTGGACCATCCTCCTTTAGGAGAGTATATCTTCATCTTTATCGGTCTGATTGAATCCAGACTCACCACTGTCCTCTGAAGTGGCCGAGCAAATTATTCATCTGGTCCATAAATACAACGATGGAACAAGTGTGTTTCACGATACCCTGGGCCAAAGCATTGGCCAAACCTTGTTCCCAGCCCAGTGGACTGGTCAATTTCCCCTTCACGTGCATCTGGGGATTGATTTCCAAAGAGGGCAAGTTGATAACCACTTAAGAGGTGTTTGTGCAGTAATCAGCCTGAACCAGAACCAGATTCCACAAATTAGTCAAGTACTGCCTGAGGTAATCAAACTCACAGAGTCATACTTTACAGACCTTAAGGCAGACTCTTCAGGCACAACCCCACTAGCAAGACAGACATACGACTAACGTGTCCTGGTGTACAAATGGGAGGCAATCTTCTTATCAGTATTCAACTTTGACTCCAAACTGCATGAAGTCTCGTATCACTGCAGACATTGCTAAAAGAAAACTCCTCCCGATTGCTACCTACAGTCTTCCTGCAGCTAATGAATCAATGCACCTCCACACTTAGAAGAAGCACTCAAAGTAACAAGGGCACAGAGCATACTCCAAGCAGGGGTCTTAATATCCATCCCCAAGATTTCTCTGTCGCTGTGACATAATATTCTACAATCTGTTTATTTTAACTTTTTCACTGCCTGTTGTACTCAGTCGCAGCAGATATATAAGCAACCACCATCTCCAATCTCATAGCCCAGCCTATTCCTCACTTCACCATTATTATCAAGCCTGAGGAATAAGCCTAGAAACATAGAAAATAGGTGCAGGAGTAGGCCATTCGGCCCTTCGAGCCTGCACCGCCATTCAATATGATCATGGCTGATCATCCAGTTCAGTAACCTGTACCTGCCTTCTCTCCATAACCCCTGATCCCTTTAGCCACAAGGGCCACATCTAACCCCCTCTTAAATATAGCCAATGAACTGGCCTCAACTACCTTCTGTGGCAGAGAATTCCACAGACTCACCACTCTCTGTGTGAAGAAATGTTTTCTCATCTCAGTCCTAAAAGACTTCCCCCTTATCCTTAAGCTGTGACCCCTGGTTCTGGACTTCCCCAACATCGGGAACAATCTTCCCGCATCTAGCCTCTCCAACTCCTTAAGAATTTAATATGTTTCTATAAGATCCCCCCTCAGTCTTCTAAATTCCAGCGAGTATAAGCCTAGTCTATCCAGTCTTTCTTCATATGAAAGTCCTGCCATCCCAGGGATCAATCTGGTGAACCTTCTCTGTACTCCCTCTAAGGCTAGAATGTCTTTCCTCAGATTAGGAGACCAAAACTGTACACAATACTCCAGGTGCGGTCTCACCAACGCCATGTACAACTGCAGCAGAACCTCCCTGCTCCTATACTCAAATCCTCTTGCTATGAATGCTAACATGCCATTCGCTTTCTTCACTGCCTGCTGCACCTGCACGCTTGCTTTCAATGACTGGTGTACCATGACACCCAGGTCACGTTGCATCTCCCCTTTTCCTAATTGGCCACCATTCAGGTAATACTCTGCTTTCCTGTTCTTGCCGCCAAAGTGGATAACCTCACATTTATCCACATTATATTGCATCTGCCATGCATTTGCCCACTTGCCTGATTTAGTGAGGAGGACTGGAGAGTATGCTGAAAGCAACACCAAGCATACGTACGTCAGGAATCGATGGTATTGATATCACTGACATCCTGGAGAAGGGGGTCGCTATTGACCAGAGGTCAACCATATCAACCACATAAATGCTGTGGCTGTATGAAACAAGTCAGAGATGAGTCATCCTTCAGTGAATGGGTCACTCTGTGACACTTCAAGACCTCCCGCAGTCCACAAGCCACAGGGCTATCGAATTCACACACTTCAAGAGTCAAGAGTGTTTATTTGTCATAAGTACCAGCAATGGACAAAGCAACTCTTACTTGCAGTAGCTTGGCAGGTCTCAAAAGGCAATAACACACTGTTAATATATAATAATTTTTAAAATGTATGAATTAATAACCGTGATACTAAATAAGCAGAATGGTGCGAAAAGAGACAAAATCTGAACCAAAATTACAGTCCATAGAAGATCATATCATATCATATCATATATATACAGCGCGGAAACAGGCCTTTTCGGCCCACCAAGTCCACGCCGCCCAGCGATCCCCGCACATTAACACTATCCTACACCCAATAGGGACAATTTTTTTACATTTACCCAGTCAATTAACCTACATACCTGTACGTCTTTGGAGTGTGGGAGGAAACCGAAGATCTCGGAGAAAACCCACGCAGGTCACGGGGAGGACGTACAAACTCCTTACAGTGCAGCACCCATAGTCAGGATCGAACCTGAGTCTCCGGCGCTGCATTCGCTGTAAAGCAGCAACTCTACCGCTGCGCTACCGTGCCGCCTTGTTGGAAGGAACTGCAGATGCTGGCAGTGTCGATCTTTGTGTCTTTTAAACCAAAGATAAACACAAAAAGCTGCAGTAATTCAGCGGGACAGGCAGCATCTCTAGAGAGAAGGAATGGGTGATGTTTCTGGTCAAACACTAGTCTAAAGAAGTATAAGAAAATAACTGCAGATGCTGGTACAAATCGATTTATTCACAAAATGCTGGAGTAACTCAGCAGGTCAGGCAGCATCTCGGGAGAGAAGGAATGGGTGACGTTTCGGGTCGAGACC
The DNA here is from genome assembly GCF_053455715.1 of Rhinoraja longicauda. Lineage (NCBI taxonomy): Eukaryota > Metazoa > Chordata > Chondrichthyes > Rajiformes > Arhynchobatidae > Rhinoraja > Rhinoraja longicauda. The sequence continues at coordinate 64,738,595 of NC_135959.1, read as the reverse complement.
CTTCTTCAGACTGATGTCAGGGGTGGGACAAAGGAAGGACATAGGTGGAGACAGGAAGACAGAGGGAGATCTGGGAAGGAGGAGGGGAAGGGAGGGACAGAGGAGCTATCTGAAGTTGGAAAAGTCGACGTTCATACCACCGGGCCGCAAACTGACCAGGCGAAATATGAGGTGCTGCTCCTCCAATTTCCGGCGGGCCTCACTATGGCACTGGAGGAGGCCCATGACAGAGAGGTCAGACTGGGAATGGGAGAGGGAGTTAAAGTGCTGGGCCACCGGGAGATCAGTTGCGTTAATGCGGACCGAGCGCAGGTGTTCAGCGAAGCGATCGCCAAGCCTGCGCTTGGTTTCGCCGATATAAATAAGTTGACATCTAGAGCAGCGGATGCAATAGATGAGGTTGGAGGAGGTGCAGGTGAACCTCTGTCTCACCTGGAAAGACTGTTTGGGTCCTTTGATGGAGTTGAGGGGGGAGGTAAAGGGACAGGTGTTGCATCTCGTGCGGTTGCAAGGGAAAGTGCCCGGGGTTAGGGTGGTTTGGGTAGGAAGGGACGAGTGGACCAGGGAGTTGCGGAGGGAACGGTCTCTGCGGAACACAGAGAGGGGAGGGGATGGGAAGATATGGCCAGTGGTGGGGTCCTGTTGTAGGTGACGGAAATGTTGGTGGATGATATGTTGGATCCGCTGGCTGGGGGGATGGAAGGTGAGAACGAGGGGGATCCTGTCCTTGTTGCGAGTGGGGGGAGGGGGAGCAAGAGCGGAGCTGCGGGATGTAGAAGAGACCCTAGTGAGAGCCTCATCTATAATGGAGGAGGGGAAGCCCTGTTTTCTGAAAAACGAGGACATCTCAGAAGCCCTAGTCTGAAACACCTCATCCCGGGCGCAGATGCGGCGTAGACGGAGGAATTGGGAGTAGGGGATAGACTTTTTGCAGGGGACCGGGTGGGAAGAAGTGTAGTCCAGATAGCTGTGCGAGTCGGTGGGCTTGTAGTAAATGTCCGTCACTAGTTTTTCTCCTGTGATGGAGATGGTGAGGTCCAGAAACGGGAGGGAGATGTCAGAGATAGTCCAGGTATATTTAAGGGCAGGATGGAAATTGGAGGTGAAGTGTATGAAGTCAGTGAGTTCTGCATGGGTGCAAGAGGTAGCATCAATGCAGTCGTCGATGTAGCGGAGGTAGAGTTCGGGGATGGGGCCAGTGTACGTCTGGAACAGGGATTGTTCGACGTACCCGACAAAGAGGCAGGCGTAGCTAGGGCCCATGCGAGTGCCCATAGCTACGCCTCTGGTTTGGAGGAAGTGGGAGGAGTCAAAGGAGAAGTTGTTGAGGGTAAGAACCAGCTCTGCTAGGCGGAGGAGAGTGTTGGTCGATGGGGATTGGCTGGTTCTACGGTCGAGGAAGAAACGGAGGGCTTCGAGACCATCCTTGTGGGGGATGGAAGTGTAGAGTGACTGGACTAGTCTAAAGAAGGATCGATCCGAAACACCACCCATTCCTTCTTACTCCAGTTTTTTGTGACTATCCATAGAAGATCATCCTTGCTGATATTATTGGTGTATAACATTCATGAGCCTGATGCATTGCTATGAAGAAGCGATTGTTGAACACGTGGTCACAGTTTCCAGGCTCCTGTACCTTCTTCTCGATGATGGTAGCAAAATGAGATTGTGGCCAAGATGGTATGGGTTGTTGATGATGTTGGCTCTCTTTTTAAGGCAGTGCCTCCTATAGATCCCTTCGATGGTGGAATGATCAGTAGCTGTGATGGACCGGGCAGTATCTGCCAACTTGTTTGAATGAGTGCAATTCCAAAACACTCAAGAAGTTTGACACCATCAACAAAGCATCCCACTTGATTTGTCCCCTATCCACCATCTTAAATATTTATCACTTCCACCACCACTGCACTGTGACTGGAGTTTAACCTCAGTCTTTATTATCATCATATCATATATATACAGCCGGAAACAGGCCTTTTCGGCCCACCAAGTCCGTGCCGCCCAGTGATCCCCGCACATTAACATTATCCTACACCCACTAGGGACAATTTTTTTTTTTTACATTTACCCAGCCAATTAACCTACATACCTGTACGTCTTTGGAGTGTGGGAGGAAACCGAAGATCTCGGAGAAAACCCACGCAGGTCACGGGGAGAACGTACAAACTCCTTACAGTGCAGCACCCGTAGTCAGGATCGAACCTGAGTCTCCGGAGCTGCATTCGCTGTAAAGCAGCAACTCTACCGCTGCATATTATCCAGTATATGGAAGGATCAAAGACTGCCCATGGATAACATAAATAGCAGATATCACTAAAGTCCTCTCTTTTGCATTGATATGTTCTACACATTCTTCCAGAACCTACATCACAAAGCTGCAAGCTGTAAACATCACTTGGAAGAGGAGCTGGGCTGGTTTCTTTGCAGAGATCCTCTCTAAGTGACCATCAGGTGAGGAGCATATCAAGGCTCAAGAGCAAATCAGTCACCAGATCTACTCTCTTTACACCAATCGACTGCGTAACCAGATACAGCTCTCATGCCATCTCCAAATTTGCTTATGATACCACCACTGTTGGACGAATTGATAAACTGATTGAATGGTGCCAAAACAGCAAGCTTCCTCTCAAAGAAAGGGAACAGAAGGATGGGAAATCAGAGGGTCCATGCACCTGTCTTCATCGATGACAAGGTGGTGGAGAGAATCAAAGGCTTCAAGTTCCAAGACATAAACATCTCTGATTTCTGTCTTGGGCCAAGCACATTGATGCAATTATAAAGAAAGCTCATCAATGGCTCGACATCTTTAGAAAATTGTGGAGATTTGGTAAGTCCTGACTGATGTATAGAACTTGTACGGGTGCCCGATAGAGAGCATACTGACTGGTTGCATTCAATAAAGCAAATGCCCAGGAATAAAACAGGCTGCTGAAAGTGGTGTACTTTGCCCAGTCCGTCATGCATACTGACCTCCCCATCATCAAAGGGATCTATGGGAGGTGCTGTGAAAAAGCAGCTAAAATCATCAAAGACGCATACTACCATGGCCATGCTCTCATCTTGCTCCTACAATTGGGATGAAGGTACAGGAGTCTGAAAACTGTTACCTCCAGATTCAAGAGCAGTTTCTTCCAGCAACCATCAGGCTGGTGAACACTACACAACACTACCTCAGCAACCATGATCGACTTTGATCTGGTTGCACCATGTCCTTCGGTTTTTGCACTATTACCGTCTGGTTACCCAGTACTACTGATTATTAATGTATTGTATTATTGACTATGTCAATAAGGATGTGCTGGCATTGGAGAGGGTCCAGAGGAGGCTTATGAGAATGATTGGGTTAACATATAATGAGTGTTTGACGGCACTGAGCCTGTGCTCACAGGTGGTCTAGAAGGATGAGGGGAGATCCTTCAATGAGTAAGGAGGATTGAAACGCACCAAATAGAGAAAGGCCTGGATAGAGTAAATGTGGAGAGGATCCTTCCACTATTGGGAGAGTTTAGGACCTGAGGTCATAGCCTCAGATTAAAGGGATGTTCCTTTAGGAAGGCGATGAGGAGGAGTTTCTTTAGTCAGAGAGTGGTGCATCTGTGGAATGTATTGGCACTGATGGCTGTGGAGGCCAATCAATGAATATTTTTAAGGTGCAATTTGACAGATTCTTGATGAGTGAGGGTGCCAGGGGTCATGGGGAGGGGGAGAAGGCAGGAGAATAGGGTTGAGATGGAAAGATAAATCAGCCAATATTGAAAGGCATAGTAGACTTGAAGGGCCGAACGGCCAAACTCTGTTCCTATAACTGATGAACTCATGAACTATTATATATTTATTTGTGTGTTATTGCATTAATGAACAGCTGCAGCAAGGAAGAAATGTATTGTTCTGTTGCCAGTGCATCTGACAATTAAACAATTTGACACACTCTCTTGACACTCTTGGCACTATCGATCGCAATCTCCATCCTAATTATTTCTGTACACAGGCCTTCTGCTCCCCACAGGCCCAACTCATATCAGTGACAAATTGCCAGCGTTATTTTACTTTTGAAGTCACATCATCACTTTGTCTGAGGCCAGCGAGACTGGGAGGATTTGCAAGGTTTTTGTCAGTCAGTCAGAGCCCAGTCCTGGTCCTTCTCTACTTAATTAGGCCCTCTCCTGTTAGAGAGGGGCTGGAGAAATGGCGCTGTTTTCAGAAAAGCTTCAGGGAGAAGTCTTCCTGAGATATGAGCGCTGTATCTGAACGTCCACATGTTCCTCACTAATACTCCCAGTAATATTTAGCCGACCTCGTGAGTATGCAGATCTGCTCCTTTCCTACACTTCCTTGGAATGATGCAAAATATATTGATGAAGCCTTCCTCTTATGTTCTATCCACTCAGCAATGTGTTGGTTACCTAATATTGGACAGTTCAATGTGAGATGCAGCTCCTCCAGTTTGTGTTCATACTGTTAAGTATATCCTAACCACACCTAACCATCCCTAACGATATGTCCCCCGCAGTCCTTATAGGTGAGGCAGAGGTTCATATGCACGTCCTCCAACCTCATCTACTCCATTCACTGTTCCTGATGTGGCCTATTTTACATCAGCGAAACCAAGTGTAGACTCAGTGACCGTTTTGCTGAACATTTGCACTTAGTCTGCCAAGGCCTGTTAGATCTCTTGGCTGCTAACTAATTAACTCCCCCTCCCATTCCCATACTGATCTTTCTTGCTGGGGCCTCCTCCATTGACAGAGCAAGGCCACACACAAACTGGAGGAACAGCACCTAAGATTTTCCCTCTGATGTTTCTAGTTGTTCACCAGGCATATTGCAATGAGACCAAAGCCTCCTCTCTCATCTCCCCTGACCTGCGTGTCTCCACAGAAATAATCTGGGTAAATTGGTTGCATATTTCTTATCTAGAAATTTAATAGCCCTGAATTACTAGATTTCATTCTTGTTTGTCCTCTCATAACATTTCTTTTGATTCCATCATGCTTTGATTTTGAGACTTTGCCAATCAAGTGCAATTTAACCATGGAGATTTATTTCCGTCTATCCAAACTAATCAGTGGACATGTTGTAAATCATTATTAATTTTTTTGGCATCTGCTGCCGGAGAGTGAAACCACTCATTAAATCTGTAACATTTGTAACTTTGAACTTCTGTCTGTAAACTAGAATCTCCCTTTCAAAAACCAGTTATTTCTCTTGGATCTTGTTCCAAAGCATCAGAGTTCCTCTGAAATGAAATATCAATGCGCAACAGAATAAAAATGCCAACAGATTGGTAAAGCCTCACAAACAGGAACAACACCCTGGTAAACTACCCCATGCGTGATTGGGGTGGTCAAGTATCTGCAATGAAAACACATTGGAAAATCAACCCTTTAGTTATTCACCGGAAAACACCCATAAAATAAATCTTTTTTTAAACTTTAAGTTTAGTTTATTGTCAAGTGCACCAAGGTAAAGTATTGCGTGCTAACCAGTTAACCAAGACAAAACATGATTTCAATCGAGCCATTCACACTGTGCACATACGCGATAAATGGAATAACATGAATAACGTGAATTTCATCTATTATAAATGAATCCTGCATTAATATTTCTTATTCGCATGTGCAAGTAGTGTTCACCTGCCATTTCCAGTCCTTTTATTGCCTTAATGCAGGGTTTCAACCCAAATCACTGACCATTCCTGCACATCTACAGAAACTGCCTGACTACTGAGTTCCTCCAGCAGATTATTTTTGCTCCAGATTCCAGCATCTGCAGTCTCTTGAGTCTTCATTGTTCCTTTGGTCTTATCCTTCTGCGATTGATCCCGTATGTCCTGATAACAACCCTTCTTGACCCCATTAGGTTGCTCCTTGCCAATATAATTGGTGTAACCGGAATATTTAAATATATCAGAATTGATTTCTCCGGACCAAAATTCAAATAATAGTTTATCGTGAGTGCAAAGTTAATTTGGCAGCTCAAAAGAGGAGCTAACTCCAAAGCAGTAAGTAACTTTTAATATATTATCCTGCCTTGGGCTGAAAGCAATGGTAGGAAATGAAAAACACCATCCAAAAATTATCACTGATGATTCATTTCCTATTTTAAAGCAGGGCAGGACACAAGCTTCTGGTTTCTTCAGGGTCTGCTGTTCCTAAAATAAAATGGAATTCGTTTTCTTTTGATTAGTGACTTGTCCAAACTCTGAGATGGACTGACACATTTTTCCAATGATTATAACATTCAAGGTTGTACTTGAGGTGATTTCGGTGATTGAGACTCTCGTCCATGTCCGCTGGTTATAAATTCCAGTCGCAGAACATTATTCTTTTTATTCTGTGGCCGCTTCTCTGCAACTGACAAGACACACTTGGTACAATTAACTCGGGATATGTTCCACAGATAGGACCTCAATTCCCCTGTAGGTCTCATTCCCTCTGCTGCACCGTGACTTTGTAATCAAACTCAATGCTTCAGATTTTGCATCAGCAGTGACGACAAGGTTTACAAGGTTCACTGTTAGTTGGCAATGAATTGGACAGCTACTTTCAAACACCCTCTTCAGCACAGTTAAATGTGGAAACCTGAATGTTACTATCCAAATGGCCCTGCTCTTCCAGAAATGCTACTAACTATAAGATTTGTTAACAGATTCAGCATTCAAAAATATATCATAATCATAATCGTACATTATTAGGCAAGTATGTTTTGTAACATACGAGGAATTTGATTTGCCATACAGGGGTAAGGATAAGGGGGAAGTCTTTTAGGAATGAGATGAGAAAGTTTTTTTTCACAGAGAGTGGTGAATCTGTGGAATTCTCTGCCACAGAAGGTAGTTTAGGCCAGTTCATTGGCTATAATTAAGAGGGAGTTAGATGTGGCCCTTGTGGCTAAAGGGATCAGGGGGTATGGAGAGAAGGCAGGTACGGGATACTGAGTTGGATGATCAGCCATGATCATATTGAATGGCGGTGCAAACTCGAAGGGCCGAATGGCCTACTCCTGCACCTATTTTCTATGTTTCTATGTTTCTATAAAGAGCAACAAGACACCCAAACACATTTTTAACATGAACATCCATCACAGCGACTCCCCCACATTCCTCACTGTGATGGAAGGCAAAAGAAATTCATTCTTCTTCCCTTCCTTGTTCTCCTGCGGTCGGGGCAGTCGAACCTTCCGTTGTCAGGGCGAACTTGGCTCCAGCAACCGGCGGTCGAGCCCTCCGCACCGGGGCGATCGAGCTCCCGCGTCGGGGCGATCTCAGCTCCCTCGTGCCGGGCGATCGGACCCCAGGTCAGGGCTGGTCGAACCTCCTGCGGCTTGGAGCTTCCCGAAATCAGTCTCTACCCGAGACTGCGAGCTGCTCGATGTTGAAATCCACAGGCCACAGTTAGAGTGTCGATCCCAGGCAAGGTGGCATGGTAGCGCAGCGGTAGAGTTGCTGCTTTACAGCGAATGCAGCGCCGGAGACTCAGGTTCGATCCTGACTACGGGTGCTGCACTGTAAGGAGTTTGTACGTTCTCCCCGTGACCTGCGTGGGTTTTCTCCGAGATCTTCGGTTTCCTCCCACACTCCAAAGACGTACAGGTATGTAGGTTAATTGGCTGGGTAAATGTAATAAAAAAAAATTAAAAAAATTGTCCCTAGTGGGTGTAGGATAGTGTTAATGTATGGGGATCGCTGGGCGGCACGGACTTGGTGGGCCGAAAAAGGCCTGTTTCCGGCTGTATATATATGATATAAGGTATCACAGGTTCTGATGGTAAGTCCACGGTCCCACGGTGGGGCTCAAAGTCAGTCTCGAGCAAGGTCGCCAGCTCCATGATGTTTGGCCGCAGAGTAACCGGAGATACGATCCGGAAAACAATCGCATCTCCGGCAGAAAAGGTAAGAGATTGAAAAAAGGTTTCCCCTGACCCCCTCCCCCACCCCCCACATAAAACCAACCAGAGAACATTAACACATACTTTTAAAACACACTAAAAATAACAAATAAAACGAAAAGACAGACAGACAGACAGAGACAGAGACAGAGACAGAGACAGAGACAGAGACAGAGACAGAGACAGAGACAGAGACAGAGACAGAGACAGAGACAGAGACAGAGACAGAGACAGAGACAGAGACAGAGACAGAGACAGAGACAGAGACAGAGACAGAGACAGAGACAGAGACAGAGACAGAGACAGAGACAGAGACAGAGACAGAGATAGAGACAGAGACAGAGAGAGACAGACAGTCAGACAGACAGACAGACAGACAGACAGACAGACAGACAGACAGACAGACAGACAGACAGACAGACAGACAGACAGACAGACAGACAGACAGACAGACAGACAGACAGACGGACAGACGGACGGACGGACGGCGAGGCTGCCATCGCTAATGACGCCACATGTTGCCGTGAGTTGTGATATAGTGGTTAGGTCCCTGGTCTATTGATCCAGGTATATGTTCAAATTCCAATTTAAATTTAGTTCATAAAGAAAATCCAGCATTTTAATAAAAAGCTTAACCTCAGTTTTGTGGCTTCTGGATTGTTGTCACAAGGTCATAAGGTCATAGTGAAAGCAGCAGAATTGCCATTCGGCATATCAAGTCTACTCCGCCAATCAATCATGACTGATTTATCTCTCCCTCCTAACCCCATTCTCCTGCCTTCTCCCCATAACTGCTGCCACCCCTACAATTCAAGAATCTATCGATCTCGGTCTTAAAAATATCCATTGACTTGGCCTCCACAGCCTTCTGTGGCAAATAATTCCATAGATACACCACCTCTGATTAATGAAATTCTTTAGTCTTTCGAGTGAAAATCTTCAGAGAAAGAAAACTGCTGTCTTTAACTGGTCTGCCCTAAATGTTATTTTGATCAATCAGTATGGTTGACTTGTATTGTCTCCTTGGTTCAAGGGCAATTAGAGATGGCCAAACAAAGCCTGCTATCATTGCAGTGATGTCCATATCCTGTGAACATATAAAGGGTCTCGACCCGAAACGTCACCCATTCCTTCTCTCCCGAGATGCTGCCTGACCTGCTGAGTTACTCCAGCATTTTGTGAATAAATAAAATAAGCCCGATGGATATACACTAAACACCTCAGAAAAAGTTAATGCTAATACATTTTACTGTAAGTTAACTTTTAACTGAGTCACAATGACTGCCAGTTGATACTTTGACACTGAAAATTAACCATGAGATTTCATTGGCATAGATTTTATCTGTGGTTGAAGATTTTTTTTAAAAATAAGATAATTTTAATTTTTTTCTCTCACATCAACCATTTTTGCACTCCCTCATTTGTTTCCCTCTCTGTGCATGATTTGACATTGAATTAATTGCTTTGTTAGTACTTCCTAGTATAGAGTCGGTCAGAAAATTGGGCTCTAGTTGTTTATTTGTTATAGATATTCTGTGCATGTGGTCAGCATCAGCTGCCATATTAGTCCTTGTGCACCAAACACCTGCTGGAACTATCCAAAATAGATCATGACGCCAATCAGCACTCAATGCTGAAATAGTGCCAGGGTTACTATTTTAGAAACCACACTCCAACTAACAACTAACAACCTCTCTTTAACTCCCCACAGCTGACAAGGTGTTCAGTGACAGGAAGGTTCCACTAGTGAGTATAGGAGCAAAGAGGTCCTTCTGCAGTTGTACAGGGCCCTAGTGAGACCGCACCTGGAGTACTGTGTGCAGTTTTGGTCTCCAAATTTGAGGAAGGATATTCTTGCTATTGAGGGCGTGCAGTGTAGATTTACTAGGTTAATTCCCGGAATGGCGGGACTGTCGTATGTTGAAAGACTGGATCGACTAGGCTTGTATACACAGGAATTTAGAAGGATGAGAGGAGATCTTATCAAAACATATAAGATTATTAAGGGGTTGGACACGTTAGAGGCAGGAAACATGTTCCCAATGTTGGGGGAAATCCAGAACAAGGGGCCACAGTTTAAGAATAAGGGGTAGGCCATTTAGAAGTGAGATGAGGAAAAACTTTTTCAGTCAGAGAGTTGTAAATCTGTGGAATTCTCTGCCTCAGAAGGCAGTGGAGGCCAATTCTCTGAATTCATTCAAGAGAGAGCTAGATAGAGCTCTTAAGGATAGCGGAGTCAGGGGGTATGGGGAGAAGGCAGGAACGGGGTACTGATTGAGAATGATCAGCCATGATCACATTGAATGGCGGTGCTGGCTCGAAGGGCCGAATGGCCTCCTCCTGCACCTATTGTCTATTGTCTATTGTCTATTGTGACATTTCAGCAAAAGATCATTAACTACTTATGGCATAGTTTCTTGTTGACTTCAACGACGGGTTGCTATGAGTTTTATGCATTTGCTGTTTGTAGGGCTCTTTGGTGCGAATATCTACAGGGAGTGGTTGGCGACCAGTCAAAGGTGTTTGCCATGATGATTTCACATGAGCCAGGACAGGCCCCTGGAGCAGTAGATAGGGATGAAAGGATGAAGAGGAGGAAGGGGAGAAGGAGGGATCAGCAAAAGACTAGATTCACCAGAATGTTCAGAAAGTAATTATCCATACTAAATGTCAGGGTATGAACAATTAACGATCAAGACCCTTCTGCATTGGCAGACCTGCAAAAAGCCCAAGTGCACTGTTCAGGAGCATGGATGAATCCAACAGTAAGCTTGCAAAGGTCATTGTACCAGTCTTGGTGCACATCCTTTCAAACAATGAATCGGTGATCAAATCCTTGTGGACCCAACCAAATGCAATATCTGATAACTGATGTATTTGCTTCCATTGCATGAAGCCACCTCCGATGGAGGTTTAGTCATCTTCCATCTTGGGTCTGAACCCCAACCTTTAACATGAGGGCGTTATAGTGCTCAACTGACACACTAACTGGTTATTAGGACTGCTGGTGCAGTGCTGTGGACAGTGACTCCATGGAGCACAAATGACAGGGTGGCAGCATTTGTGATCCCAGCATTGCCACTTTATCTGCTCTTTACAAGTGATTGTTAGCCATGTAACACAGGCTGGTTGCCACTGTCTGACTTCAGATCTTCTATGTACAAACTGCTCAAGGTTATCTGGCAAGGCCAACTGTGGAAGCCATGATGTGTTGTGCCATGACAGGCTAAGAAAATGTTTGGCAGCCACTATGAAAATGTGCAAGGGAATTGGTGCTATTGCATTGAATACATCGACTAGTATATTTTGTTTGGTGTGTTGATTTTATGTTGGCTTTTGTTTTGACAAGTTAGGGAAAGGGGACGTACAACGTGATCTGGGTGCCCTAGTGCATCAGACTCTGAAAGGAAGCATGCAGGTACAGCAGGCAGTGAAGAAAGCCAATGGAATGTTGGCCTTCATAACAAGAGGAGTTGAGTATAGGAGCAAAGAGGTCCTTCTGCAGTTGTACAGGGCCCTAGTGAGACCGCACCTGGAGTACTGTGTGCAGTTTTGGTCTCCAAATTTGAGGAAGGATATTCTTGCTATTGAGGGCGTGCAGCGTAGGTTTACTAGGTTAATTCCCGGAATGGCGGGACTGTCATATGTTGAAAGATTGGAGCGACTAGGCTTGTATACACTGGAATTTAGAAGGATGAGAGGGGATCTTATCGAAACATATAAGATTATTAAGGGGTTGGACACGTTAGAGGCAGGAAACATGTTTCTAATGTTGGGGGAGTCCAGACCCAGGGGCCACAGTTTAAGAATAAGGGGTAGACCATTTAGAACAGAGATGAGGAAAAACTTTTTCAGTCAGAGAGTTGTAAATCTGTGGAATTCTCTGCCTCAGAGGGCAGTGGACGCCAATTCTCTTAATACATTCAAGAGAGAGCTAGATAGAGCTCTTAAGGATAGCGGAGTCAGGGGGTATGGGGAGAAAGCAGGAACGGGGTACTGATTGAGAATGATCAGCCATGATCACATTGAATGGCGGTGCTGGCTCGAAGGGCCGAATGGCCCACTCCTGCACCTATTGTCTATTGTCTATTGTCTATTGACATTGTACAATATGATGGGCAGCAATAAAGACAATGTAAGATGAGATAGATTGAAGATAAACACAAATTGCTGGAGTAACTCAGCGGGACAGGCAGAACCTCTGGAGAGAAGGAATGGGTGACGTTTTGGGTCAAGACCCTTCTACAGACTGAACAGCCACTGTCCAGAGTCAACTGGACAGAGTCTGAAGAAGAGTCTCGACCCGAAATGTCACCCATTCCTTTTCTCTGGAGATGCTGCTTGTCCCATTGAGTTACTCCAGCATTTTGTGTCTATCTTCAGTTTAAACCAGCATCTGCAGATCCTTCCTACACATGAGATAAATTGAGTTGTGTTTATTTTTTGTTCTTTCAGATAAATTAGTGGGGTGCCTCCTCATTTTCACTTACTCCACTTTCTTCTCCTCCTCCTCCTCTTCCTTCTTCTACCTCTTTCTGCATTGCTGCTGGTTACCTCCCTGGTGGGCAGTTGAAGCCGAAGTCTTGTGTCAAGATTGTACCAACAAACTCAAAACCCATTCAGATAAGTACTTGAGGGTTCCTCCAGGTAGCAGGACATCTGGTTCTCCACTCCAACAATTCACATGCCATGTATGTCTTTCACAGAGGAGCAAAGAGCTTTGAGGTTAGCTGACATCCCTGGCCATTCAATTTCCACTCTTTTGCTTGTTGTTGTGGCTCAGCAGACAGAAGGAGGAGGGCAGTTTCACTAGTTTAGTTTATAGTTTAGGTTAGTTTAGTTTAGAGATACAGCGTGGAAACAGGCCCTTTGGACACCGAGTCCACACCAATCAGCGATGCCCGCACATTAACACTTCCCTACACACACCAGGGGCAATTTACACTTATACCAAGCCAATCAACCTGCAGTACATAACTGTACGTCTTTGGAGTATGTGAGGAAACCGAAGATCTCGGAGAAAACCCACGCGGTCATGGGGAAACGTACAAACTCCGTACAGACAGCACCTGTAGTCGGGATCAAACCCGGGTGTCTGGCGCCACAAGCGCTGTAAGGCAGCAACTCTACCGCTGTGCCACCGTGCTGCCCTTTATTGTATCAGGTAGTAATCCTTATGAAATGCTAAAGGAAGGAACTACAGATGCTGGTTTAAACCGAAGATAGACACAAAATGATGGAGTAACTCAGCGGAACAGGCAGCATCTCTGGAGAGAAGAAATGGGTGATGTTTTGGGTTGAGCCCCTCTTTCAGACCGAATTAGGGAGAGGGAGATACAGAGATAAGGAAATGTAAGGTGTGAAAATGAGACAAAGGGGATGCAGATCAAGGAAAATGTAGAAGAGATCATTGTTAGCTAGGAGAAGGTAACAACAAAGCAAACAGAGATAGACAATAGACAATCGACAATAGGTGCAGGAGGAGGCCATTCGGCCCTTCAAGCCAGCACCGCCATTCAATGTGATCATGGCTGATCATTCTCAATCAGTACCCCGTTCCTGCCTTCTCCCCATACCCCCTGACTCCGCTATCCTTAAGAGCTCTATCTAGCTCTCTCTTGAATGCATTCAGAGAATTGGACTCCACTGCCTTCTGAAGCAGAGAATTCCACAGATTCACAACTCTCTGACTGAAAAAGTTTTTCCTCATCTCAGTTCTAAATGGCCTACCCCTTATTGTTAAACTGTGGCCCCTTGTTCTGGACTCCCCCAACATTGGGAACATGTTTCCTGCCTCTAACGTGTCCAACCCCTTAATAATCTTATACGTTTCGATAAGATCTCCTCTCATCCTTCTAAATTCCAGTGTATACAAGCCTAGTCGAAGGGCCGATAAAATGTAAATGAGGACAGTCAGCCTAGTTGGAGAACTAGGAAGGGGGGAGGGATGGAGAGAGAGGGAAGGCAAAGGGTACTTAGCGTTAAAGAAGTCAATATTTATACCGCTGAGGCATTCCTTCTATCCAGAGATGCTGCCAGTCCTGCTGTGTTACTCCAGCATTTATTATCTATCTTCATGAAATGCTGTGCATTTGGCATATTATCTGGACTTTGCTGGAGTGGAACTCCCTGTGAAACATGATCTCTGCAGGATGGTTCGCATTGCCCATAAACAGTTGCTTCCCGTACCTGGCTCTGCTCTTCACACTCTTTTCTAAAATTAGCATCAGATGCGCACTCAGGCAATCAGCTTTCCATTTATGGTCTTCTACCGCTGGGAATCGCACACGGGAACCAGAGGATGCTTTCAACAGTTCAGTCATTAAACTCTAAGAGTGCAGAAAAATATTAACATGAGATAACCTTGTAGAAAACTGCACAAGCAACAGATTATTGGGCTTCTGGGCTGAACATTATTGATCCGTTTAGATGACATTCTTCTTCCGATGATTTTTTTTTTCAACGTGGCAATAATTGGATTGATAATAATCAAGTTAATATCAGTGTTGAATTGGCACACATTGAAGTAAAGATTCCTGAGCAATGCAGCCCGTATGCTTGTTGCAGTCATCATCGACTAATGGATCCTTCAACAGGCAGAGGACCTGTATTTAAATGCCTGAGAGACCGGGTGCCGTGTTTTCACCAGTTGAACAAAAAAGCTTGTGCAGAATGAGGACAAGATGATCTATTGCTTCATTAGTGCTCCTTGTGCCCGTTTCATACTTTTAAATGAGACGTCCCACATTATTATTTCTCTTCAACATATTCATTTTACCAGTGTAGGAAGGACCTTCAGATGATGGTCTGTCCTGAAGATAGACGCAAAATGCTGGGGTAATGCAACGGGTCAGGCAGCATCGCTGGAGAAAAAGAATAGGTGATGTTTCAGATCGGAACCCTACCTCTCAGTCTGAAGAAGGCTTCCGACCTGAAATGTCACTTATTCCTTTCCTCCAGAGATGCTGCCTGACCCACTGCCTAACTCCGGCATTTTGTGTCTCTATTAATTTACCAAAGTTCTATATTTTGAGCTTTTGCTACGCTATTACTGTAATATCATCCAGCAATAAAGAATTTGGCAGTGAAAACTGCATGCCCAGGGTAAATGCCAATGCCAAGTTCCTTATTCGCCTCATGAAGACCCCAGCGATTTAGTTGCTGATTGCTGGGAAATATTGTAAGGCTGACTCTCTGTCGCTGGCTGATCAATTTATAAAGGGGAGGATGTATCTGATGTGCCAGATCACGAGAACAATGGTGGGCACACAGGCCAACAATGCTCAGAGACTGAGATAATAGACAATAGACAATAGGTGCAGGAGTAGGCCATTCAGCCCTTCGAGCCAGCACCGCCATTCAATGCGATCATGGCTGATCACTCTCAATCAGTACCCCGTTCCTGCCTTCTCCCCATACCCCCTCACTCCGCTATCCTTAAGAGCTCTATCCAGCTCTCTCTTGAAAGCATCCAACGAACTGGCCTCCACTGCCTTCTGAGGCAGAGAATTCCACACCTTCACCACTCTCTGACTGAAAAAGTTCTTCCTCATCTCCGTTCTAAATGGCCTACCCCTTATTCTTAAACTGTGGCCCCTTGTTCTGGACTCCCCCAACATTGGGAACATGTTTCCTGCCTCTAATGTGTCCAATCCCCTAATTATCTTATATGTTTCAATAAGATCCCCCCTCATCCTTCTAAATTCCAGTGTATACAAGCCTAATTGCTCCATGAATTTAAAACCACCCCAAGCTGGATTTTCAGCTGTTTCACTGCTTATCCAATTTTACACAGAGTCCCTGGGTTACAGAAGACCTGACTTACAAAAATCCAATGTTACACAAATTCTCTCAGACTCTGTTTCTCAAATCGGTACTTGCATTTCTTAATTCGGACATCACCAAACTCTCCTTCAGGAATGTTTCAAATGTTATGAATCCTGAGACACACTTTCTTTTATTAAACTGATGATAGTTTTCTCACTGATTAGCAGGTCAGCTCCCCTACCCACCCCCCCCCCCCCACCCCCCCCCCCCCCTCCTCCCTCCCCCGCACCCCACCATCACTCCATATGGACTGTATTCAGACACAGTTCAGTTGTCGGCAACAACTCCTATCACTTACATTAACTTACTCCAATCTATTCTTTGTAAATCACTCTCCAGGGACTATTGAGGCTAAAAACTTCACATAATGGTTTGGGTGTGAAATTGTTAATTTCCGACTTAAGGATAATTCATTTTCTCAGGAACAGAAGCCTTATGTAACATGTACTTGTAGGGATGACAAAATTGAATATAAACTGGTGTTATAAAATATTAATTGTTACCCTGATCTATTTTAGTGAACTAGTAAAAACGTACCATTAATATACCTATTAATTATTCATTGTCCCTGGTTGGGGTTTTCCTGCACAGAAAGTTAGCAAAAGATTTTTTTGTTACAATTTTAAAGCTTGGATATATTTTTCCCATGTGCAATAATGCTTACTAAATATTGCATGAACATGAAGGTTTTGTTGCTTTCATTAATGAAGAATGAAAAAGCCTGAATACTGCATCAATAAAGGAGAGCCTCTAGAAGAAATTAGCAGAGAGGCATAATCTGTGGAGAGAAATAAACCATCGACATAATTGCATCAAGACCCTTCATCCATGCCTCCAGCCTAAATAAAGGGACTTGATTCGAAATGGTAACAGCAATTCCATCAGTGGATTCTGCCAGACCTGCTGAGTTCCTCCTAATGCACTCTTTCATTTGCTGCAGATCCCAGCATCTAAGCCCCTCATGCCTCCTTGAATACTGAATGTTTCAGGCAGAAGCTCATGAATTGTTGAAATTGAGAGGTACTTATCTTAAGAACAAGGACACTTCACGTCATTTCTTATTACAGGCTATATAGTCACCAATTAAAACTTTGCAGCACCCGTCTCACTATCAAGCAAGCTGGTTAGATTAGAATTCCTTGTGGGAGCAAGATGCCAACACACCTTCACATGCAGCACACAGCCAAGGATTGTGATGTCAGTCCTCATGCATTGAATGCCAGATCTGCCAAATTAAGCTGTGAAACTTCAACCGACACCATAAGATGAGCCAACTGAAAGCACAGTGAAAAGAACTCCACATCATGTGCTATTTTTGTGATTCTTGATGTCTCGAAAGTTTTTATATTTGTTGGTTGACTTCAGCGAATGCACTATGTTATCTATGCGTTTTGCAGAAATGTTGGAAGTTTCTAAGTTGTCAGATGAATGGCATGGTTGTAGATCAGTCTGCTCATGTCCTACCATGTGCTGTGGCCACAACTGCAATTGCAAAGGCGGAGTAGACTTGATGGGCCGAGTGGCCTAATTCTGCTCCTAGAACTTATGAAGCCAGCCTAGAGACAACTTTGCCAATGGCTTTTATCATTATTGAGGCCATGAATTTATTTCTGCCTTTCCAGGTAGGTGGTTGGGTTTGCTCACACATGTCAAACTGAAATATGGAAATATGCTATATGGAAAGCAACAAAGGATCTATCACCAATGATATTAGAGTTTATATCTTCACCTTGGTGAATACTTGGACTATGGGCTTTTGGTTACATTGCATTTGTTTGCAAGCTTCACATTACAATCTAGATTTGTACAATGCAAATGGTTTAGCTCCCTCAGTCTCCAACTGATTTTTGATCTTATGTTGCTGATGAATGCTATTTACCTGCAGCGCTACCCCAGCACGGTTATAATTTGACACACTGCGTGGTCTCTATATTTTAGCTATATCACCAGTCCAAAGAGATGCCAAGGTTAACCAACACATATTATCATTGATTGAACAAAGCAAGCGAATCCCTTCATCCATGCCTCCAGTGAAAATAGCGTGGGCCAGTGTTATTTCAAGTAATAAGCCCTCATGTTCTACAGCGCATAAAAAGCTTCCTTGGCCTAATTCGCCCATGCTGATCAAGACATCCATCTGATCTAGTCTCCAGCTTGGCCCATATGCCACATCCCTTTTCTTTCCAAGTGTTCGTCCAAATGTTTTTCAAACATTGTAATTGTATTCTCCCCTCCAGCTTCTTCTGGCAACTCATTCCATATGCCCCACTGCTGCCCATGTGAAAGAGAGGAGGAGAACCTCTTCAAAGTAGACATACCTTGAGGAGATTTTGCAGTGGAGCAGAGAAAATGTGTAGGAAGGCAATGCAGATGCTGGCTAAAATCAAAAATAGATACAAAAAGCTGGAGTAACTCAGTGGAACAGGACCCAACACAGATCACTGCAGTACACCACTCGTCACAGGTCTCCAATCTGAACAACATCCCTCCAATACCATTCTCTGATTCCTTCCACAAAGCACGATTATATTTAAGATAGTGATGAATAAGGATAAGTCTGGACTTTGGGCAAAGGTACAGTACTGGGGTCAGGCAGATTGTGGTATTATTAGGCAAGAGGTAGGGAGAGTAAATTGGCAGCAACTGTTATTGGCCAATTCCACATCTGACACGTGGGAGTTGTTTAAAGGCCAGCTAATTAGAGTTCAGGAGCATTATTTTCCAGAAAGCCAAAGAATGGCTGACCAAAGAGCTTGTAAATTTGGTCAGAAAAAGGCGCGTTGATATGCAGGAAATGGAGGGATATGGATCAGGTGAGGGCAGAAGAGGTTAGTTTAACGGCATCATGTTTGGAACAGATTTTGAGATGCTGAAGAGCCTTTACCTGTGCTGTGCTGTGCTATTCTATGTTCCATGTTTATCTAAATGGCTTGCTCACCCTGGATCCCATGTGATCTAATCAGTTGGAGTAGCCATCTAAGTGGGACTTGCCAAGTGTACATGTAGCCAACCTTTACACTGCTGTCCTCATCAATCTTCTTTGCCACCTCTTTTAAAAAAACTCTTGAGACCCAATTTCCCACAGCCTGACTAATTCCCTGGATCCTTCCAGAGGTGCTTTACAAACCTGTTGTGCTGTTGGAAGTAATAATTTCATTGTGCCCTTTTGGTACATGTGGCAATTAACCACTCTTGATACATGGTAGGCCACCATTAATTATCTCCTTCAGTATCCTAACATCGGAACAGAATGAAATTATACAGGAAGCATTAGCTTTACAGTAAATCAATCTTTGTAGTCATTTTTAATTGTTTTGTGTGTGTTTATATCCTAGTCAATATGAGTGATGTCAATGAGTACAATGCCATTAGTTTTGAAACCCACTATTGCTTGGGAGGCATCAGGCAGGAAACAGTGTAACTAGATATAGGACAAACCTCTCTACTGTGCCTCACCTCTGTGCCTTATGAGCAGTCTTGGGAGAGAATTACACCAGAGCAATATTTTAATTGTTCCTTGAGAGTAATTGCTAATTAAATGCTGATTTGTACTTTGACACATTGCTCCACCTAATTACACAAAGGAATCCAGAACCAAGGGAAAGTGCCAATGCCAAGACAGAGTTTAATCTTCATTGCTTAGGCAAAGTTGTTTAGGCAACAAAGTATCGGTTCCTATGTAGAACAGTATTTGCGGCCGTACTGTGGAACATCTGAGCGAGCCATATTGGCTTCGGAATCAGCTGGTGGCAAAGCAGATGTAAAATTGAAAGAGGCTGCTGGTGTCACCGGCACAGAAAAACTGGTGCAGAAATAAAACGTTGAAATGTTCCTCGGCATCCACTTGCTGGTAAATCCTGCAATCACAATCAGCCCTGATCCCCACACACCTTCCTCCCACCCCAATATTCTCGGTTCACACATCCCCAGCAATTTTTTTCAAAGCTCTAAAGATCTTCAATGCATTTATCAAACTGCACCACAGATTACTGTTGGACTGGAAGCATTCTTTCTCTGCAATTCCTTCGCAGAATGTCTAGCCAAGAGAAAAGTAATCTGGGGTTTGTTTCTGGAATTTTGGTCTCTTGTACTTTGATTCTGGAATTTTGTGCCTCGCAGATCCTGTTAATCTTCTGATGACCATCTGACTTTAGAACACTTGCATCATAAACAGGATCTGCAGCAGTTCTTGACTGAACTTGGAAAACATTGTAGTATTTTAAAGCTCGGCACTTTCAAGAACTTATTTTTCAATTTCAATTCAATTTAAAAACTTTATTGGCATGATAAAATACATCGTTATATTGCCAAAGTATGGAACATAACATACATATTTAAAATGCATGAATATAAACACAAGTATACAATGCATGGGTAGATATGCCCCTGTACACACATATATATATATATATATATATAGACACGCAATACATTTATAGCCTTTTATCGATTACTACTCGTTCTTGCAGTTGTAAGCAGTACAGCAAGGTAGCAAGTTTAGCAGGTCAATATTAATTTTCTTAGTGTCAATTAGTGTCAATTTGTGTATGCGTGTATGTGTACATGTTGGTCATTCACTGTCTCTCAGGTTGTGGCATGCTGTTACGTATTGTGCGCCAAGATGTGCCGTATTTCCTTCGCCAAGGATTATTCTTAATTTTGATATATCATCTAGTTCTTTAAAATCTGGGGTTGCCAGACTGAGTTTTTCAAAGTATATTTTCCTTATTTTGTCGAATTTTTTACATTTTAAAAGGAAGTGCACCTCTGTTTCAACCTCATCTGTCAAACAGTGACCGCATATTCTATTTTCTCTTGGTTGCCAAGATCCCTTCTGTCTTCCTTTTTCTACTGCCAAATGGTGGTCACTTAACCTGTACTTGGTGAGGGTCTGTCTCTGCTTTATATCTCTAACAGTTGAGAGGTAGTCTGCCAATTTATAATCTCTTTTTAGGGCACGGTAACATTCTAATCTGCTTTGGCTTTTGGTTACTTTATCCCAATGTTCCAAATAGATTTCTTTACATTGTTTAATAATTTGGTTCACTCTAACTGGTGATTGGAAAGCAGTGTTGATCTGAGACTGGTCAAGGTTTAGCTGAATAGCGGTAGTTAGTCTCAGTACCAACTGACACAGGGAGCTCTTTTCTGAGTTCCCCTCTTGGGTTTGAAGGGCTTTAAACTGGAGGGTGTCTGGTGGACTAGATTTAAGGTGATTCCAAAAATTTAGTGCTCGTTTCTGGATATTTATTATCAGTGGGTATCTACCTAATTCTGCCCTACATGCGTCTGTTGGTGTTTTCCTTTGGATGCGGAGGATGTTCTGACAAAATTCCGCATGTAGGGCCTCTGTTGTGTGCTTTTCCCATTTAGTATAGCTATGGTGACTGAGCGAACCCCATACACCACTACCATAAAGCGCAATGGGCTGAATCACACTGTCAAATATTTTAAGCCAGATTTTAATTGGAATTTGGATGTTGTGGAATCTTCTTTTTATTGCATACAGAGCTCTTCGAGCTTTCTCTTTTAGTGCATTCACTGCCATCCTAAAGCTCCCTGATGCTGCAACAGTTAGACCAAGGTAAGTGTAGCTCATAGTGTTAGACCAAGGTAAGTGTAGCTCATAGTGTGTTCGATAATGATACCATTGAGAGTGAATTGGTATTTGTCTTCCTGACATCTGGGTCTTTTTTGAAAAATCATGATGTTAGTTTTCTTTAGATTGACTGCCAGGCCCAATTTTGGCAGTACTCATCGAGTAGGTCTATGTCTTTTAGACTGTATTTTGGGTCTAAAAGACTGTCTTTTAGGTCTTTTTACCCTTTTCATTCACAAGCGGCAAATGTTGACACATTTCCTGAGCATTATCCAATTTTGCACCTGATAGAACAGATATTTGGCTTGCTGGACTAGAAGCAAGAAATTGCAACTTTCACCATGCACAACGTTAAGACACAAATAAATATAATTTGATGATTTTTTAATGTCTTATTCACCAGTGTATTTATTTAGTATCATTCAAGAAACATCATATATGTCCAATTTACAAACACCTTTTCATTGCATCTGAGAGATTGTCTGAGATAGCCTGGCTCTTACATTATAGGGAGGTCTATTTATTTAATGCAGGTTATAGCTGTTTTGTGAGATAAAGTGAAATTCAGTGCAGTGACTCCATTAACTGCTTTTATTTGGCCACTAATAGTCTAGGGATCTATCGGATTTGCCTTGCCCACTTACTTCCTGAGATTGGTGCTGCCCAGGCTGATAATCGCAATGGATTTTGAGCATTGTGGGGGCTGGAATTAAGCTCCATGCAGAGAGTGCTGTGTCACAGTATAGAGGTTAAAATTCTGGTGTGCAGTGGAAGCCAGGCCAAGCTGCTTACGTGCTCACCTTGAAGTAGAGCGACAACCATTCAATGATAACAGCGTACTATTATGGAAGAGTTATATGTATTTTTGATGGATTTGGTTTATGATGTGGATATTTTAAGGCCAATGGGTCATGAGTGGATTAAGAGATTAAATGGAGCCAGTTAATCATGCATTGCAATACAAACACATGGTTTCATGTGCAATCCAATTTAGTTCCCGGTAGTAGCACCTGAGTGTTTCAGGCAGTTTTTCACCTTTAGGCACTTCAGCCGAGAGCCCCACGACATTTTGATAAGTTGCACTATGGTTTAATATTGCCTCAAATGATATCTCTGCCAATTTTAAACCAGAGTTTAAGAACCTGTTTCGGGCTTTCGTTATATTACATCTAACTTATTTCAGATAAGCAACTAAAGTGTTAAATAACAGAAAACAAACAGATATAGTAGTCAATTAAAGAAAAGTTCTGCAGATGATTTTGCGAGAGGCACTGAGATTTAAATGAAGATTTATGTGTTGACACGAATTCCTATTTCCGCGAGGAGGTACATTCACCAACATCGACAGGACAGTGAGTTGTCTGTTCTTACGTCTTTTACTCTCGTGGTGCTCGAGATTTCTTTGTTTGCATTGTTTCACTGACAAGTCTAGTCATTTATCACTGTTGGAAACAGTGTGTCAGAAATGTCTAAATGATTACAGGGATGACAATATGATGCTTTATGATGTTTCAATGTTAGTGTTAGGGTTTAATCCTGGAACTGTTTCTGCTCTCACTCGTTGTGTTGGGGAAATATATCTGAGTAACGGCGTTTAATCCAGCACACCCGTGCATGCATGGATTTTATTTATGTTCAGTAAACCTTTGTTTTAACGGACCTTTTTATAATGGATTATGGTTAAAGCCGATGGACCTGCCGATGCCACCCCGGGCTCGCAGCGCCTCCTCTCCACTTACAGCACCGGCGTCTGACGCCACCCCAGCCTCACAAGGTGCAACAGCAAGCCCTTCTACACCCATCATGCAGTGGGGTTGCCACTGCTGTCGTTGCAGCTCGCTGCTGTGTAGCCCCTGGGGACAATGCTTTCTGCAGGCTGCCCCCATCGACAGGACGTGCTCATAGAAACAGAAAAATAAGTACAGGAGTAGGCCATTTGGCCCCTTCAAGCCAGCACCGCCATTCAATATGATCATGGCTGACCATCTAAAATCAATACCCCGTTCCTGCTTTCTCCCCATATCCCTTGATTCCGTTAGCCCAAAGAGCTAATTCTAACTCTCTCTTGAAAACATCCAGTGAATTGGCCTCCACTGCCTTCTGTGGCAGAGAATTCCACAGATTCGCAACTCTTTGGGTGAAAACGTTTTTCCTCACCTCAGTCCTAAATGGCCTCCCCCTTATTCTTAATGTTCCTTATTCCTTATAGTGTTCGGTCACCATGGGGCTCCCTCCACTTTCGCTTGCTGCCGTCGGCCGTCACTTTGGCTGCTTCCCACTCCATGGCTGCCTCCTTGGAGTTGGCCAACGGCCTGAAGAAAGAGCTGACTGCCAGGGGCTACAGCGTGAGCCACGACAACAGCCGTGTCAGCCAGACCATACCACAGCTAGTGGAAAAGGAGTCGCTGGTGCAGACTAGCTTCAAGGTGAAATTACACAAAGTGCTGTAGTAACTCAGTAGACTGGCCCAATCTGAAAAAGGGTCCCAACATCACCTATCCATGTCCTTCAGAGATGTTGCCTGACCCACTTACTCCAGTACTCCAGTAGGCCGGCACGGTGGTGCAGTGGTAGAGTTACTGCCTTACAGCGAATGCAGCGCCGGAGACTCAGGTTCGATCCTGACTACGGGCGCCGTCTGTACGGAGTTTGTACGTTCTCCCCGTGACCTGCGTGGGTTTTCTCCGAGATCTTCGGTTTCCTCCCACACTCCAAAGACGTACAGGTATGTAGGTTAATTGACTGGGTAAATGTAAAAATTGTCCCTAGTGTGTGTAGGATAGTGTTAATGTGCGGGGATCGCTGGGCGGTGCGGACTCGGTGGGCCGAAGGGCCTGTTTCCGCGCTGTATCTCTAAATCTATTTAAAAAAATCTCTTTATGTCCTTTTGTGTACTAACCATCATCTGCAGTTCTTTGTTTCAACTACATACAACAATAATACCATATTCAGTTGTAGCAGACAATTGTAACAGATGTCATTACCCCGCTCCCCCCCCCCCCCCCCCTCCCTTCATGGTCCATTATATGAAAGGTGTAATGTATATGCTGTATGTTATACCTTACCCTCTGATTCTTTTTGTTGAAAGCATCTTCTAGAGATAAAATCACCCATTTCTGAAAGATAAAGTTTTTTTATTCCTTGCCCTTTCCACCAGTTGCAAAGCTTACATGAATTAGCTTGTTTGCCAATGACATGTCATACCTCTCTAACGTGTTTTGTTTGTTGGAATCAAGTAGAGTCATAGAGTCATAGAGTGACACAGTGTGGAAACAGGCCCTTCGGCCCAACTTTCCCACACCGGCCAACATATCCCAGCTACACTAGTCCCACCTGCCTGCTCTTGGTCCATAACCCTCCAAACCTGTCCTATCCATGTACCTGTCTAACTGTTTCTTAAACAATGGGATAGTCCCAGCCTCAACCACCTCCTCTGGCAGCTTGTTCCATACACCCACCACCCTTTGTGTGAAAACGTTACCCCTTGGATTCCTGTTAAATCTTTTCCCCTTTGCCTTGAACCTATGTCCTCTGGTCCTGGATTCCTCTGCTCTGGGCAAAAGACTCTGTGCATCTACCCGATCTATTCCTCTCATGATTTTGTACACCTCGACAAGATCTCCCCTCATCCTCCTGCACTCTTGCTATGGAGGGCGTGCAGCGTAGGTTCACTAGGTTAATTCCCGGAATGGCGGGACTGTCGTATGTTGAAAGGCTGGAGCAATTAGGCTTGTATACACTGGAATTTAGAAGGATGAGGGGGGATCTTATTGAAACATATAAGATAATTAGGGGATTGGACACATTAGAGGCAGGAAACATGTTCCCAATGTTGAGGGAGTCCAGAATAAGGGGCCACGGTTTAAGAATAAGGGGTAGGCCATTTAGAACGGAGATGAGGAAGAACTTTTTCAGTCAGAGAGTGGTGAAGGTGTGGAATTCTCTGCCTCAGAAGGCAGTGGAGGCCAGTTCGTTGGATGCTTTCAAGAGAGAGCTGGATAGAGCTCTTAAGGATAGCGGAGTGAGGGGGTATGGGGAGAAGGCAGGAACGGGGTACTGATTGAGAGTGATCAGCCATGATCGCATTGAATGGCGGTGCTGGCTCAAAGGGCTGAATGGCCTACTCCTGCACCTATTGTCTATTGTCTATTGTCACTCCAAGGAATAGACCCAGCCTACTCAACCTCTCCTTATAGCTCACACCCTCTAGTCCTGGCAACATCCTCGTAAATATTTTCTGAACCCTTTCAAGCTTGACAATATCTTTCCTATTACATGGTGCCCGGAACTGAACACAATATTCTAAATGCAGTCTCACCAACGTCTTATACAACTGCAACATAACCTCCCAACTTCAATATCCAATGCTCTGACTGATGAAGGCCAAAGTGCCAAAAGCCTTTTTGACCAACTTATCTACCTGCAACTCGACCTTCAAGGAACCATGCACCTGTACTCCTAGATCGCTCTGCTCTACAACACTACCCAGAGCCCTACCATTTACCGTGTAGGTCCTGCCCTTGTTTGACATCCCAAAATGCACCACCTCACACTTCTCTGTATTAAATTCCATCAACCATTCCTCTGCCACCTGGCCAATCAATCCAGATCCTGCTGCAATCGTTCACAACCATCTTCACTATCTGCAAAACCACAAAATGTTGTATCATCAACAAACTTGCTAATCTTGCCCTGTATGTTCTCATCCAAATCATTGATGTAGATGACAAACAATAACGGGCCCAGCACTGAACCCTTCCACCATCACCCTCTGCTTCCTTCCATGGAGCCAATTTGCTATCCATTCAGCTATCTCTCCTTGGATCCCATGTGATCTCACCTTCCAGAACAGCCGACCATGCGGAACCTTGTCGAACGCCTTACAGAAATCCATGTACACAACATCTACAGCTCTGCCCTCATCAACCTTTTTGGTCACGTCTTCAAAAAAATCAATCAGATTTGTGAGACATGACCTCCCACGTACAAAACCATGCTGACTATCCCTTATCAGCCCTTGTCATCTAAATGCCTGAATATACTATCCCTCAGAATACTTTCCAGTAACTTTCCAACTACAGATGTTAAGCTCACCGGCCGAGAGTTCCCAGCATTTTCCCTGCAGCCTTTCTTGAAAAGAGGCACGACACCTGCCACCCTCTAGTCTTCCGGCACCTCTCCTGTATTTAAGGACGACTCGTAAATTTGAACCAAGGCTCACGCAATTTCCTCTCTAGTTTCCCACAATGTCCTTGGATTTATCAGATCAGGCTCCGGAGATTTGTCTACCTTCAAACACAACAGTACCTTCAGTACTTCTTTGACAGTAACCCTAACTGCTCTCAAGGCACTTCGAGTGTCTGCTCCAATTTCCTCCGTCTTATTTCTTTCTCCTCGGTAAATACAGAGCAGAAATACTCATTTACTGTAGGACCTTGCACATATCCTGTGGCTCCACACAGAGGTGACCACTTTGGTTCCTAAGAGGTCCCACTCTCTCTCTAGTTACCCTTATGTATTTATAAAATCTTTTGGGATTGTCCTGAATGCTACCCACCAGAGCTATCTCCTGGCCCCTTTTAGCCCTTCTGATCTCCTTTTTCAGTTTACTCCTTAGTTCCCGAAACTCCTCCATGGATGCACTTGATCCCAGCTGCCTATACCTGTCCCATGCTTCCTTCTTGTTTTTGACTAACATCTCAATTTCCCTCGTCAGCCAGGCTTCCTTACGTTTGCCTGCTTTGCCCTTCACTCTAACGGGGACGTACACATCCTGAGCTTTCTTCAATACACTTTTAAAAACATCCCACTTGGCCGATGTTCCTTTCCCATCTAATAACCTGCTCCAGTCAACTAGAGCGAGACCTTCTCTCATACCCTCAAAGTTGGCCTTACCCCAGTTGAGCATTTTAACACGTGGACCCTCTCCGTCCCTATCCATAACTATCTTAAACCTAATCAAACTGTGGTCACTGGTCCCAAAAGGCTCCTCCACACACACTTCATTTACTTGCTCTTCCCAATTTCCCAATACTAGATCCAGTGTTGCCCTCTCACGTGCAGGGGCCTCCACATACTGCTTAAGAACACTCTCCTGAACACTTTTGAGGAATTGCACCTCATCTAAACCCTTCACGCTATGATTTTCCCAGTCTATTTTGGGAAAGTTGAAATCCCCCACTCCAACAACGTTATTTGACCTGCAGCTGTCAGCAATCTCCCGGCACATTTGTTCTTCTAATTCCCATTGACTGTTCGGGGGTCTGCAATACACCCCCAACAAAGTGACCATCCCTTTCTTCTTCCTCAGCTCCACCCATATAGCCTCACCAGACGAACCATCCGTAATGTCACCTCTGAACACAGCCGTGACATCCTCCTTAACCAACAAAGCACCCCCCACAACCCCCCTCCTCCTTTTCCCTCACCCCTGTCTCTCCTTGTGGATATTAGGCGATTTACTTTGGTGCTTGCAGAACCAGCATTCTCAATGATACTTTTATTTTGACTCAGTTTACAAATTCGGTGATGGTGAACTATTTACTGTGTGTAAATCACATGTGCATTAAATTAGGTTCCATCCTCATTTTGTGTGCTGAATGTGAGGTGTATTCAGTCCAAACACCCACTCAATTGGACAAAAAAATGTTATACACTCTGTGCACTCTGAGAAATGCGATTCCAACCAGGAGCTTCTTGAAGACATTGTGAGTTCTGTGTCATTACTTTCCTGGGCACTGGAAAACAGGTCAACATTGAAGGAACACTCGGTGTGGCAGTCACAGACCAGTTGCATCTAAGGGCTGCTCTGGAGATAAGAGAAATCAGAGTGACATCTCCTGCAAATCAAGACATCCACATATGATGGGCTGGCTCGGCCAACTCCCACGCCACAAAATGGCAGGATGTGGGCTCATGTGAGGGCTGTAATCATTGTACACAGTTGACTTGTACAAAGAGGCAGTGCACAATGAAGCAAACAAGATGTTGCAATGATACATTGAGAGCAGGGTCATTGAGGCAGAGAGTCGTGGAATCATACAACACGACCACAGGCCCAACCAAGATGCCCCATCTAAGTTAATATATTTGCCCATGATTGGCCCATATTTCTCCAAACTTTCCCTGTCCTACATATATTTTAAATATTGTTATCGTACCTGCCTCAATTATCCCCTCTGGCAGCTCATATACCCACTACCCTCTGAGTGAAAAAGTTGCCCCTTGGGTTCCAATTAAATCTTGTCTTCTCACCCTCAACCTAAGTCCTCTGGTTCTTGATTCTCTTACCTGGGTACTAGACTCTGTGCTGAGGTTGCTAGGTGCAAGCCACCAATGTCACTGAGCAGACACAATGCCAGCAGCGTCTCCACGATCTGACCCAACTATATACTGTGAGTGATGTTTCAACATCATAGGTCACAACCAAAATCTCTAAATTAGATCAACGATATGGAAATGCACAATGTACTACCAATAATGTCACTTGACGCACGACTGATGCCCAGTAAACATCAGTAGTGTTGTTTAATCATGCCCAAGACAAATTGCTGGTGGATGAAAATTCAATTGGGAATCATTGTTATGGAATCCAACTCAATAAAAATATTTATATGCGCAGGAAGGAATTGCAGATGCTGGTTTACACCGAAGCTAAACACAAAATGCTGGAGTAACTCAGCGGGACAGGCAGCATCTTTGGAGAGAAGGAATGGGTGATGTTTTTGGTCGATACTCTTCTTCATATTCATATGTTCTGCATATGAAAACGTGTGCAAATTAATCCAATTTAAGATGTTCTTTTGTTTTTAGTAGTCTACTAGACCAAGTGGACCCGATGGGCCCAAACCTCTCCTATATTGGTGCAGCACCCTCTCCTCCCCCTCCCCCTCCCCCTCCCCCTCCCCTCTTCCCCCCCTCCCCTCCCTCCTTCCCGCTCCCCCTCCTCCCCTCCTCCCCTCCTCCCCTCCCCTCCCCTCCCCTCACCCCTCCCCCCTCCCCTCCCCTCACCCCTCCCCCCTCCTCCCTCCCCTCTCCCCCCACATTCCCCCCTCCCCCTCCTGCTCTCCCCCTCTCACCCCTCCCCCCCTCCCTCATCCCCTCCCCCCTCCCTTCTCCCCCTCCTCTTCCCCTCCCCTTCCCTCCCACTCCATCCCCCCTCAACCCCCCTTATCCTCCCTCCTCCCCCTCCTCCATCCCTCCCTCCCCCTCCCTCCCTAGGAGATAGATTTAAACTTTAAAATGTGAATAACTTTAAAAGTATAACACCAATTTCAATGAAACTTCTTCCATTAGCACCAAAGGGACGATGGTGAGTAAGGTGGGCCTAAAATTATCACGCTATTGTGAACCGTTTTGGCCGTAGTTCAGGAACAAACAAACAAACGAGAGTTTTAGTATATAGATGGGAGAATCAATACACATCTAATCCTTTGATGTTTATCATTTGGGTGGAACTATGGAGAAATCTTATCAAATTTGCAGTCCTAAACAAATTGGCACTCTCCCCCACTCTTGTTATTGCACCTATTGACTACAACACATGTTTTGATCACTAACGATGAGTCCAACACAGACCCAGTCCCAGTCCCATTGCAATCTTGTATCAAACTTCTTAAACTTCCGGGAAGGCAGCAAATGACTGAGATGTGCAGTTCTGTGTTCGTACCATCTAGGTAATTCTGTACCCATCTGCCAACAAAACGTGGCCCAAGGCACCTCACCAGTTCACAGATCATTGGGTGGTCATGACCGGGTGACACCACATAGCATTAGCAGGCTGCTGGAGTTCCACTGAGGTTTTGTATGGGGAGCAGGATTGGAAGAGAAGTGGACTTCATTAGACCTCATGCCCCAGGTGCTACGGCTGCTGAAACTGGTGGAAAGGTTGACTGGTTATTGATACTTGGCACTTGCCGAAGAGAAATGGCAGAGGGAGTGGGGAGAAGACCTGATTGGGATGGTGGGTGGAGAGAGGGAGAACAAGGAGGCTAGGGGAGTAGTATTGACAGACCTGAGAAGGAAGTATTGAGAGACATGCAGGGTAGAGTGGGGTAAGAGTGGGTTTTGTGGGAGGGAGGAGATCTTAGCCAACAAGAAAGAGTCCAGAGAATGTTGCCAAGACTGGGGAATATTGGATGTGAGGGAAGATTACAAAGATTGAGGTTACTTTCATTTGGACAATGCAGACTGGCTGGAGGTGGGTTGGGTATTGAAAGGTTACGGGTGAGTTGAAGTAATTTATTTTCCAGAGATCTGGATTCACTTCCTGAAAGGGTTGGAGAGGCAGAAATTCACATCAAATTTAAATAATGTGGAAGGAACACTTGATGTCAATGAGACGGGCTGGAATGTGGAATCAGGGATGGCTTCCTTTGTTGGCACACATTTCTCTGATTATTTTAGTCTACTGACAACTCTTCTTAAACACAGCAATGTATTGCATGTACAATTTGATCCAATTTCCAGATTAAGGTACCCCTTGATTTTTGGTGATCTGCAAGTCATTACAGTTAATTGTTGCTTTAAAAAATATTTTTGTTGAGTATGATTTTTAATCTGAAAGCAAAATTCGATACTTGACTGGATACCTTCGGGAATTGCACAGCTTTAGCTTATATTGATCAACCTACAACGCGCACCAATTAACCTGGAAATATGCAATGGATGGAAAGTTTGGCAAAATGTCAAGGCCAACTGCTTTTATTTAACAAAGTTTACCTTTTGATCCATCAGCGGTCAGTGTCACAATAACTGACTCATTCACCAAAATGCTGTCAGAAGCAACTGATGAAACCGGGCCAGTTTAAGGAGTTGATGACGACCCTATCTGAAAGTGTGTTGAAATAAAGCATAGCTGTCAGCACAGGAGAAAGCTGTGATGAGTGATGAATGGTCTACTTGCACCATCAAGGTGATTCATTTCATTTATTGCTGCAAAAACAACTGGACAAGACCAGTGGAAAGGAAAGTTTTACATGTGAGGTCTAAAAGGACTTCACAAATCTGATTGTAATGGTTGCACAAATGTGGCCATTAGCTATTATGTAGACTGGATTCCCATATTGTACAATGACAGCAGTTTGCATCATCTATAGAATGTACTACAGCATCTCACCAAGAATCCACCCTTAGCACTTTCGAGCCTCGTGCAGGAGTGCAGGAGGCTGAGGGAACATATCAGCTGAATGCACAAAGGCTTATACCCGGGCAGGGGAATCAAAAACAAGGGGTGTTGGAGGCAGGATTTAATACAAACCAGAGGGGCAAGATTTTCACTCAGTGGGTGGTGGCTATATGGAATGAGCTGTAACCGGAGGTGGTTAGGGCAGATACTACAGTATATCAGCACTCGGACAGGTACATGGATAGGAAAGGTTTAAAGAGATATGGGCCAAATGCGGGCAAATGGGACCAGCTTAGAAGAGCTTGGTGGGCGTGGACGAGTTGGGAAGAAGGGCCTGTTTCTGTGCTGTGTGACTCTATATGCACCAGATATGAACTGGATCAATTAAATTCTTACTTGCTGCAGCTTTATCGGTACAATAGGTGCAATAACAAGAGTGAATAGACATTACATTATAGACAATAGACAATAGACAATAGGTGCAGGAGTAGGCCATTTGGCCCTTCGAGCCAGCACCGCCATTCAATGTAATCATGGCTGATCATCCACAATCGGTACCCTGTTCCTGCCTTCTCCCCATACCCCTTGATTCCGCTAGCCCTAAGAGCTCTAACTAACTCTCTCTTGAAAGCATCCATAGAATCAGCCTCCACAGCCTTCTGAGGCAGAGAATTCCACAAATTCACAAGGCAGCAACTCCACCTTTGCGCCACCATGCCGCTCAAATGGTTGATATCTAAAATGCCCTACAGTGGGGGTGGTGGATTCAATTATTTCACATTAAAATTATTTAGACAGACACTTATATAGGCAAGTCATAGAAGGATATGCTTCCCATGCAGGCAAATGGGATTAGTGTAGATGAACAAAAGGTCAGCTACAATGTTGAAAAAAAAAGGAAATGGCAAATGCTGGTTTATACCAAAGAGAGACACAAAATGCTGGAGTAACTCAATGGGTCGGGCAGCATCTCTGGAGAAAATGGACAGGTGACATTTCAGGTTGGGACCCCTTACCCCAGCATGTTGTGTCTATCGCCAGGATAATGTGGTGGGCCGAAGGGCCTGACTCTCTGCCATAAGAAGGGCGGCACGGTAGCGCAGCGGTAGAGTTGCTGCTTTACAGCGAATGCAGCGCCGGAGACTCAGGTTCGATCCTGACTACGGGTGCTGCACTGTAAGGAGTTTGTACGTTCTCCCCGTGACCTGCGTGGGTTTTCTCTGAGATCTTCGGTTTCCTCCCACACTCCAAAGACGTACAGGTATGTAGGTTAATTGGCTGGGTAAATGTAAAAATTGTCCCTAGTGGGTGTAGGATAGTGTTAATGTACGGGGATCGCTGGGCGGCACGGACTTGGAGGGCCGAAAAGGCCTGTTTCCGGCTGTATATATATGATGTGATATGATATGATAAGACTCTGTAACTATGACTAATTTGCATCACCTTTATGATGTCAGTACAGAATTTGCATGCGAGGAAGAGGAGCATGAAACACTTGACGTTGATAAACACAGTGGGAGCAGAAGTACCAAGGGTATGTCAATTGCCAGTCACGGTTGCAATGCAATCCAGGCTGTTAAGGAAAGCAAAAAAGGCAAATGCATAAATTTGGAATATCAGTTTGCAATCTGCTCCAACTAATGGCCTGCTGCCATAACACCAGAGAACTGCTAATGTTGTTGCTTCCTTTAAAAAAAAAAGATGATCGCTCAAGTAACTACAGCCTCACCAATCTATCCCGTGCGGTTTGAAAAGTACAGGAAGTAATTTCGAGGGGCAGGATTAAGCTTTACCAAAAAAGACATGGGCTCATCAAGGATAGTCAGCTGGGATTTGTTAAAATAAGGTCATGCCTAACTAACGTGACAGAATATTTCTTAGAGTCAACAAGAAAGGTTGATGAAAATGGCACATTTGATGTGGTCGTATATTTTGTAGAGAATTTAGCAGGAGTTTGAAGAAAGGCTTACCTGGTAATGAGTAGTAAACTTAATGGGATATGAAGAAATGTGGCAAATTGGTCCCAAAGGTTGCTGAGTGGCTGAAAGTAAAGGTCGTTTGTTAACAAATGTTTTAATAATTTGAAGTCTTGTTGGTTGTGACCCTTACCTTTTATGGTGTATATATAATCAACATTGCACTTAAATATGGTGGGGATGATTAGAAAAAAATAATATTAGGAACATGCTTGATCAAGGAGGAAGCTCTGGTTGTACAATAAGGTTTGTAGGTTAATTGGCTGGGTAAATGTAAAAAATTGTCCCTAGTGGGTGTAGGATAGTGTTAATGTACGGGGATCGCTGGGCGGCGCGGACTTGGTGGGACGAAAAGGCCTGTTTCCGCGCTGTATATATATGATATGATATGAATAAGGCCTTTCTCACCTTATTGAGAGAAATTATAAAGGATTCTTCTTGAGACTACCAATCCTCAAACATTTGACATTATCTTGCATCTCCTCCACTATGAGAAGAGTGGAGCAATTGCATTGGTTCACAACAGTCCCAATCCCAGTGTAGGCTTGGCGCAGACTAGCATATGCTTCAGCTTTCTTCTCAAACCTCGAAGATGGCAGCAGCTGAATGATACAGGACTACATGCCCACCCTAGGATACATCTGATTTCATTCACTGACCAAACCAAGGCCAGGGCACTTCATTGGGAAGCCACCACCTATTGGCACCAGGCAGCATGAGGGCAAGCTCTTGGATCTTTATAGAGTTTCTTGAGGGGAGATTAGTCTTCAGTCTGCAGTAGTCTTCAGTCTGGGGTGCAGACTTGGGGCCATGTAGACAGTGGGAAAGGTGCAGGTGATAGTTTAGTTCAGTTTAGAGATACACCGCGGAAACATGCTCTTCGGCCCTCGGAGTCCACACCGACCAGCGATCCCCGCACATTAACACACCAGAGACAATTTTACATTTATACAAAGCCAAGTAGCCAACGTTTCTGGAGTGTGGAAGGAAACCGAAAATCTCGGAGAATACCCTCGCAGGTCACGGGGAGAAAGTACAAACTCCGTACAGAGAGCACCCATTGTCAGGATCGAACCCGGGTCTCTGGTGCTGCAAGGCAGTAGTTCTACCGCTACACCACCATGCTGCCCATATGATAGTTAGTGGTCAGGGAGTAGCCCAAGAGCAAATGAATAGTGGAAAGCAAGGTCTGAGCTGGCTGGAGGTACGGGTGGAGACTGGGCAAAAAGGGTATTGGAGGGTAAAGGAAGGGTGAATGGACTGAAAGAGAGCAGGGTGAGGGGCAAGAGAAAGTTCTAAAAGAGGTATTTGGACTGAGGACGGGGATTAGGGAAAGTGAGGCTGAGGGAAGAAGCAAACTCGAAGAGTGAGTACTATGTAAGTATTACATGCCATGAGTATCATCACTGAACGAGACTGCATGCAGGAGGAAATAGCATTCAGGTTAGTGGGGATGAAATTAATGTGGATTCTGCCAGGGCGGGAAAATCTTAGTGAGAGGAAAGATAATAAATATTAGGTCCTTGTTTTAATTGTACTGTTTCTAATTTTGTGTGCTGCATTTAATGCTTATAATGCTAACTTCCACATTGGAGCAAGAAAACACTGACTGCTTGGTGGAACACCTCAGTTCCATCTACAAGGTTAACTGGGGGCTTCCTGTTGTCTGACATTTTAAATCTCCATCCCATGCCCACGTTTAGTTTAATCTATAGTGTAGTGTAGAAACAGACCCTTCGACCCACTAAGTCTGGGCACCGACCAACAAGCACCCTGTACGCTTATTGTATTCTACACACTGGGGATCATTTAGAGAAGCTAATTAAGCTACAAACCTGCACGTCTTTGGAAGGTGGCAGGAAATTGGAGCACCCAGAGAAAACCCACGGCATCACAGGAGAACGTATAAACCCCGTACAGACAGTACCCGTAGTCAGGATCAAACCCGGGTCCCTGGCGCTGTAAGGCAGCAACTCTACTGCTGCATTATGTTGATCTCCGTTTTTTTGGCTTATTACTCAATGCCAACACATTGCAGTATAAGTTTGAGGAACAGCAATTCATCTGTCAACTAGGCAGGCCCAGCAAGGCCAAGCAACACCCAAAGAGAATGAAGGGATTATGAGGCTGTTACTGCAAGGTACTATTCCTTTATCTTATAAAGACCAGGCTTCTGTTTGTAGTTGTGTCTATATCACAGTTAATTGTCACTGATGGCTTCCTAAAAGAGTTCCTGATTCATAATTCTGTGATCATTCAAATACCCAGAGATGTATTTCAATTAAGTTATTATTAATATTTTATGTTTGCTTAACATTTTTAGAGAGCATCACAAACCATTAACCATCCGTGTCTGTGGCAACCCCTAAATGTTTGTTCAAATTAAGTCTGTTCATCTTTCGTTCTGTTCTGGATGGTTGTTTTAAAACTTTGACTATGACAAAAGAGAAGTTAACATATAGGACATAACTTTCATTCATTTGTTCTATATCTCTCTATATCCCTCGTTTCCCTTTCCCCTGACACTCAGTCTGAAGAAGGGTCTTGACCTGAAATGTCACCTATTCCTTTTCTCCAGAGATGTTGTCTGACCTGCTGAGTTACTCCAGCTTTTTGTGTCTATCTTCGGTTTAAATCAGCATCTGCATTTCCTTCCGACACATATGGGGATCATGGTTGTAGAGCAGATAGTGAAAGGGTTATCAACACAAGGAACTGTAGATTCAATGTGAAAACACAATGTGCTGGAGTAACTCAGTGGGACAGGCAACATCTCTTGTGAAAATGTTGAGGTCAGTTGAGATTGGTGAAGATTGGAACTCTCTGCCTAAAAAAGTTGTTGAGGCAGAAAACCTCCTAACATTTAAATATTATGTGGAGGAAATTTTAAGGCAGTAACTTACAGATTTTCGGGCTGAGAGCTAGAAAGTGGACCATGTAGATTCCTTCACAAAATGCTGGTAACTCAGCAGGTCAGGCAGCATCTCAGGAGAGAAGGAATGGGTGACGTTTCGGGTCGAGACCCTTCTTCAGACTGATGTAGATGTAGATTCCTTCAATGAGATGAATTTCCAAGTTTTTATATGTGAGCAAACACTTGGTTCTGTGTAGCATTTTATTTTTAACAAAACTTATGAACAGATAGCAGAATGTAATTAAAAATGAATTTCAAGGAAGGTTAGTATGAGTCAATACTTTGCTTTCATAAATAAGGTTAAATATTACGTGCGAAAATTATGTATGTCAGAATATGAACATAAATCACTAACTGCTGGTAAATGTCTGTTGTCAAAATAAAGCAAATTGGACTGAATATACACATTAAGGCAGGATCTTCTGGGGAAAACAATGTAGAGCAGAGTGTATTTGCCGTCCTATGAAAGCATGCTCAACAATCTATCACGTCTGACTGAGAAGCAGAAAGCCTCAGCTTAACATCCAGTATGCACTTCAGTCCTTGTAGCAGACCCCCAGTTCTGTACAGTAGGTCCTACCTAGATTTTGCACTCATCTTCAAACTTGGGCTTAAACTCCATGACCCTCAAAACACAGGTAACAAGCACATCCCTTAGCTAAAACAGAGAAGCATCAGGTCTGCAGGGAACAGAGACAATGCAGTGCATTTCCAAGTACTTTGCTAAAACCTTATTTTCCTACTTCTTGAATTGAGGTTTCTCAATGGAAGGATATGGACATTGTTTTTCAACAACTATAACCCTGATGTACGTCCAGTTCAAGAATGACAGGAATAGATTTGTGATCCAATGCCGACGGCACAGTCTCATTAGCAATGAGTCAGAGGTACAGCTACAACATTATCACCTTGATTCTCAGAGCCAGCAGCAAGAAACATTGCAAATTTACCACTCACATACAAGACACAGAATAAATTGCAGGCCAAAGTCTGAGGCCACGTAAGATAACTCAGTACTTGCAAGTCATCCCCTGATCCATCCTATTTCTTAACAATGTTTTTCTAGCTCTACCTCATGAGAATACAATTTACACTGGCTGTGGGCATAATCTTTCGGAGAGGGGTTGTGCCAAATGATTTTCTGTCTTAAAGCACAAGAAATAGGATGGGGGCTGTTTCAATCGAACAAAGGTCTATACTGAGTATGACCAAAAGAGAGACAGTGGAGTTTGACTTACGTTACACGAATGTGACATCAGTTCTCAATAGAAGAGACCATGAACACAACTATTCCAATTCATGCTGGGAATTTGCAGACACTGGCAAAAAATCTGTAACCTGGTCTTCTTAACAGTCTCATCCTGATCAATACCTCAGATTGAGAGAAATTACTCATAACTTAGGCATCCTATGTTACCCTGGAGATACTGGTTTACAAATGCTTTTCAGTCTGAAGAAGGGTCCTGACTTGAAATGCCACCTATCCATGATCTCCAGAGATGCTGCCTGACCCACTGAGTTACTTCAGCACTTTGTATTTTTTAAAATCCTATTTGACCCTTTGTGTTATGAGTGACCCATGCATTCTCCTTCACAAAGCCCCAAGCCCACTACCCTACTCGTGACCATGTCCACCCCTGTTTCATGCCACCTGCTTTTGAAACTAGGTCCTTGTCACCTTTAGACTTACATATCCTGTGTTCTCCTGACAGGATTCCCACTTTCTTTCCTTACTTGTGTCCCATTTCCCATGATGCATCCATCACAAAGCCCAAACTCTGAAATTCCAGTACTAGAACCTTCCATTTCCCTTCTTCCTCTAAGACTCATAACACTTGTCATCATTCACTGTCTCTTTGTGAAGCTTTGTCTGATTACATAGAAACATAGAAAATAGGTGCAGGAGTAGGCCATTCGGCCCTTCGAGCCTGCACCGCCATTCAATATGATCATGGCTGATCATCCAGCTCAGTAACCTGTACCTGCCTTCTCTCCATACCCCCTGATCCCTTTAGCCACAAGGGTCACATCTAACTCCCTCTTAAATGTAGCCAATGAACTGGCCTCAACTACCTTCTGTGGCAGAGAATTCCACAGACTCACCACTCTCTGTGTGAAGAAATGTTTTCTCATCTCGGTCCTAAAAGACTTCCCCCTTATCTTTAAGCTGTGACCCCCTAGTTCTGGACTTCCCCACATCATCTAAGCAGAAACTGGGCACAACTTTGTATGCAAAAGATTTTACAGAAATATGAGTTTATTTGTTGCAATCTGCTTTCTTCTTCGAAAGTGTCCTGAAAAGTCTACAATTTGTGTAAACCTCCACCTGCACCACTGGACACACTCATTGCTAAGATTCATTTATTGACGTTAATTTTGTGTCCAGAATATAAAGCTAATAGGGAAATACATCGTATGGGATTACCAGAGAAGGGTTTCGTGGCAATGGTCACTTTAGAAATTCACCATGCTGGACAGAGGGCATTTGGAGAACAACAAGAAATCAAAGGAACCATCGTTTGCATCTGTCACATCTTGGGACTGCGACTGGTGGATTTAGATAAATGTTTATTCAAGATTCAAGATTCAAGATAGCTTTATTGTCATCCAAATTGGACGAAATTCAGTCACCCACAGTCCAACAACAAAAGCATCAAAATAGGCATTAAAATTACACAACCCCCAAAACACACAAAAGAAACATCCATCAAGAAAACATCCATCACAGTGAGTCTCCTCCAGTCCTCTCCTCACTGTGATGGAAGGCCACAATGTCTTTTCCCTTCTCCTGATGTCCTCTCCTGCGGTCAGGTTGTTGTGGTTGCAGGCCGCGCCGGACGGTCCGCAGCGGCCCGAGCCTAAGGCGAGTCGCAACCGCTCCCGCAGCCTCCGAAGACGGCCGGCTCCACCGATGATAAGTCCGATCCGGGGCGGGCGAACACGCTGCTGCTGCCACTGTTGCTGCACGTCGGGGCGGTCGTGGCTCCCGACATTGAAGCCCCCGCCCAGCAGAGAAATATCCCGCGTCCTATTTTATGCCGCGCCGGACGGTGAAATGTCCGTGACCCAAGCCCCGCGATCCGGGGCGGGCGAACATGCTGCCGCTGCCGGAGCTCCTGATGTCGGCATCAACGCGGCCCGAGCCTAAGGCGAGTCGCAGCCGCTCCCGCAGCCTCCGAAGACAGCTGGCTCCGCTGATGGTAAGTCCGGTCCGCGGGCTCTGCGAACCAGAGCCCTGGAGGCCGCCAGCTCCAGGAGTTGGGCCGATGGTAGGCCGCAGCAGGAACGGAGACACCATCCAGAACACAAAGGTCGGGTCTCCGTTCGGAAGGGACACCTATTTACAATTTTACAGTTCCCCCCCTCCCCCCCACATACACACATAGTACACAAACACAAAAACACCACATCACAACTACAATTAAGACAAAAAAACAACAAAAACACAAAGACAAATGGACCGCAGGTAAGCCGCAGCTGCTATGGCAGCGCCGCCATTTTGTTGCTATAGACACTATAGTAGTTTCCTCAATGATTTCCAAGAGACAAGTTGAAGAAGGCTTGTTAGATGCAACTGCTCTGCATGCTGCAGATGTAAATGCAAGAAGACGAGTCAAAAGAGGAAGAGAAGATAAAGGGAAAAGTAATGCTGGATTCATGAAGGGCAAAACACTGTAGATGCTGGAAATCTGAAATGTAAGAGAATGCCTTTGGGGAGTGAAGTAAACTGAGTTAATATTACAGGCTGACAACTTTATATCAAAACTGTCCAATATGATAGAAACTGGTAGTGTAGGAAGGAACTGCAATTGCCAGTTTAAACCAAAGATAGACACAAAAAGCTGGAGTAACTCAGCAGGACAGGCAACATCTCTGGAGAGAAGGAATGGGTGACGTTTCGGGTGTGAAGAAGGGTCTCGACCCGAAACATCGCCCATTCCTTTTCTCCAGAGATGCTGCCTGCCCCGCTGAGTTACTCCAGCTTTGTGTGTCTATCTTATGATAGAAACTGGAATGGATGTTATCTGAAATTATTAAATTCAACATTGGATCCTGAATGCTATACCATGTCCAATAATGTGGTAAGATTCTCTTCCTCCAGTTTACTTTAGGGTTTTATTGGAAAGGTGCAGGAGGGCAAAGATGGAGAAATAACGTGTCAGATGACTGGGAGCTTGAGTACCCCTGGAATGGAAGCCTTCTGCAAAGCAATCACCCAATCTGTTTTTAGATTCCCCAATGTAGTGGAGACCACAGTGTAATACTAAATATAGTCCATGAAATTGGAAGAACCACTAAAGAACTGTTGCTGAACTTGGAAGAATTATTTGGGTCACTGAATGGTGGGAAGGGAATCACAGAGGGAGTGATCCCTTCGAAATATTGAGGGGAGTGCAAAATGCATCAGATCATCGTCTCTACATTGGGGAAAGCAAATATAGACTGTGGCTGCTTTGTACAACGCCTCTGTTTAGTCTGCAAGAGGGAGCATGAGTTTTCAAATGCCTGTCACATCAATTCTACACCCCACTGCTATTCTAGTCCCTTTGTCTTTAACCTCAGATTGTTCTAGTGTAGCCCACCATAAGCTTGAGGAACAGGTTGACAATCTTTGACTTTACATGTTACAGCCTTCGAAACTCAGCATTAAATTCAACGATTTAAGGTAACGTTTCTCTCTTATTTATATGATGACTGGCCTGTGCTGATGGAAGGTCAACACCTAACTCCAATGTTTTTCCCCCAATGTTGTCTGACCTGCAGAGTATTACCAGCGGTTTCTGGGGGTTTTTTCAGACTCACTTCGTCTGTGACCAGTATCATTCCCCTCATTGTTTCACTTTATTCAGTTTCATACAGTTACACTTTAAGCCTTTGTGGATTCTTTGGCTTCACCTGTCTCCTTGAAATTGAAAGATAGACAAACATTGAGATCCAAGAGGAGGAAAGAGATTTTAAAACGTCTTTCAGCGCATGGTACAGCTGAAGGGAGCATTAAAGGACTGGAATAGAGAGAGATAGCCACGTCCCTTTCATGATCAAGTGTTTGAAGGTAAAAATACTGTAGGTGGGAAGAAGTGAGGGCTGACAACTTCAGTTGTAAAGTGCATGTATACTGTATACGAAATGATTGATTTGTGCATTAAATCACTCCAGGGACACAATCAGAACCTTACACCATATAATATGAGTTTTGATTATGCGTTTCTATGTGTGTAATGCATTTTCATGGAGAGTGCATCCTGTGTGCACGGTGACATCCCTTCAGTTCCCAATGGCCAATTTATAACTCCATTGTGAAATTGACTTACAAATGTGCATTTGACAACCACCGGAAAGCAGGAGTTAAAAGCAGCCCCAGGGAATCGACAATTCCTTCGGGATTTGTTGCGGACGAAATTGAAAGAGGACTCATTGCTTTGAGTGAGGCAGCAGTTGGACAGGTTGGAGAGTGTTTGGGTCAACACACAGGACAGGGATGGCCTTCCCTGAGAGTGACTGTAGTGGGCTACAGTCCAAGAGCAGGTGGAGCAGCGAAAGGAAAGACAATTTGGCAACGCTGAACAAGAAATGGGGAAGGGCTTCAGCTGGGTAGGTCTTTTTACAATAGTCACCAGGAAGCTCAGCTCTTAACTAAAACTATTCAGGGGCCATGCATCTGTAGACGATGTTTAGATATTAGAGATTTATAACTTCGTCAGACATAGCTCCAGCCTTGAACCTGTGCCTGATGGTTTCACCCAGGTAAACTAATGCACGGTGGATAAGACCCACATGGAAGCTGCTGTCCCTTGCATAGGAACAGGAGGAGGTTGTGATGAGGACAAGTGGGTGTGTGGTTTGCGAGGTGGTACTCTCCTTGCTCTATGTACCCGGGCCTTCTGTGGGCTACCAATGCAAGGAAACAAGGTTCGCAATACCATCCTGAGTCTTTCCTCTCTACTGTGAGCAGCTGTGGTCCAGAGATTCCCAAGATTAAGTGAAAATGGTGCATTATTTTGAAGAAGCCTTTCAGCACATCTTTGAACCTTGTTCTTTTTCTACTGGTAATCTCCCCCCATGACAGTGCTTGGAATAGATATTCTGGTTCAGGAGTCCGATGTCAGGCATACGAATAACATGGTCTAACCAACAGAGAAACAAGTCCTGAGGTGATTGCCCCAGAGGTGGATATAGATATTAGTTTGCTTATTCTTTAGAGGAGAATGTGATTGTAAATGTTTGGCCTCTTGAACTCCAATTTGTAGAACTTCACCAGGGATATTGTTCGCATCCTGTTCGTTGGGATGTGGCCATTTTAACTGCAGATGCTGGTTTAAACTGAAGATAGACACAAAATGCTGGAGTAACCAGTGTTGCAGTGCTAATGTTTTAGGTGTCGGAGCTGTCACTGGTGCCAGAGCGGCCGCTGTTAAACTCCCTGCTAGTTAAAATCCCCCGCTGTTTATTTTGGCTTTTTTTTTACAGAGGTGCTGGAGCAGATCTATCTATAGCTAATCTATCTCTCCCTCCTAACCCCATTCTCCTGCCTTCTCCCCTTCACCCCTGACACCCATACTAATCAAGAATCTATCTATCTCTGCCTTAAAAAAATATTCATTGCCTTGGCCTCCACAGCCTTCTGTGGCAAAGAATTCCACAGATTCATCACCCTCTGCCTAAAGAAATTCCTCCTCATCTCCTTCTTAAAGGAACGTCCTTTAATTCTGGGGCTATGACCCCTAGGTCTAGACTCTCCCACTAGTGGAAACATCCTCTCCACATCCACTCTATCCAAGGCTTTCGCTATTCGATAAGTTTCAATGGGGTTCCCCCTCATCCTTCTAAACTTCAGCGAGTACAGGCCCAGGTCAAACACTCGTCTGGCTGGCAGATGGGCAAATTATTGAAACTATTAGAGGGGCATTGTATGAGCACTGTCACTGAAAGGTGACTTGTATTCTATAATGGCACCATCGCTCTTCCAGGATCCAGCATAATAATCAATTCCCATTAATGTATGTCACCCGAAACCTGTAGGAGCTCCTCCTCATGAGTTGCCGAACCTCTGCTGGGTCTAAACTAATATAGATTTACTGCCCAGATTTCCCTGTGCAACTGCTGGCATTCAAAAAGTACACAGATGCCTTGAGGGAAATTGAGATGTTTGCGTTCATGGAATTATTCTTAGAATAATTCAGATAGTCAATCCTGCTCTCCTCACACAAAATAACATCGCTCACTCCCATGCTACCACTTTAAAGATGCTGGCAACAGGGAATTTTTGCTGAGCTTTTTGTTTCAGCCACTCATATGTTGAATGACCTTTTACCAAAGATACTAGAGGAGCAAGAT
This sequence comes from Rhinoraja longicauda, assembly GCF_053455715.1. Taxonomy (NCBI): domain Eukaryota; kingdom Metazoa; phylum Chordata; class Chondrichthyes; order Rajiformes; family Arhynchobatidae; genus Rhinoraja; species Rhinoraja longicauda. Next base: position 64,694,931 of record NC_135959.1, on the reverse strand, counting down.
GAACCACTCCGGCAAAATCGCCTAGACTGCAGTGTAGTACGCAAAGGAGCGTAACGTCTGCCATTTTAGTAAGCAAAACCCGCCTTTCACTATGCCTCTCATAGTGTAATCAGTGTTTTGGGGGAACAGTATGTGTGATGATACCATAAAAATGTAGAATATAGCTCATCTATCAAATCACAGATTTTTGTTATTTTTCTTTTAAAATGTTTCTGCAAGTTTCTGCCGACTAAGATGGCGCCATGACATACTACGGTTTTTAGGGTCGAGTCGTCTATCTTGCTCTGCTCTGTTATCTTTGCTTTTTACTGGAGTTGCTACAAAATTATAATCAGTTTGCAAGGAGAAACTGTGTTTGGCACATATGTATGCCGGAGCGATGGGAAGTGTGTGAATGTGGGAGGGTATGTGTTGGCCGATGGGATTGATCGCAGTCTCCACTCATCTCGATCACATGTGAGGTCATTAAGCTTCTTGCAGCTCTAGAACCAGGGACTCTAAGGGATCACTGTGGGCATTTACCTCTGCAGCTGTAGAAGGAAAGAGTCATCCAGACTGCATCCAATTACTGGCTCCAACTTTCACCGAGCTCACAACTAACAATGTTTCCTTTGTCATCGTTACTTTTTGGCATATCTTTCATTCATGCGTTCCGTATCTCACGACATCACCGTCTATATCTCTTGTTTCCCTTTCCCCTGACTCTCAATCTGAAGAAGGGTCTCGATCCGGTAGCGCAGCGGTAGAGTTGCTGCTTTACAGCGAATGCAGCGCCGGAGACTCAGGTTCGATCCTGACTACGGGTGCTGCACTGTAAGGAGTTTGTACGTTCTCCCCGTGACCTGCGTGGGTTTACTCCGAGATCTTCGGTTTCCTCCCACACTCCAAAGACGTACAGGTATGTAGGTTAATTGGCTGGGTAAATGTAAAAATTGTCCCTAGTGGGTGTAGGATAGTGTTAATGTGCGGGGATCACTGGGCGGCACGGACTTGGAGGGCCGAAAAGGCCTGTTTCCGGCTGTATGAATATGATGATGATGGTGATGATGATCCGAAACGTCGCCTATATCTTTTCTCCGGAGATGCTGTCTAACCTGCTGAATTACTCCAGTCTTTTGTGTCTATTTCCAGTTACTGGCACTTCATTTCCTCGTTAGAGGGATTCTATGGTCATTTTCGCTGTAAGGCGAACCTGGCCTGCTGAGTTACTCCAGCATTTTGTGAATAAATACCTTCGATTTGTACCAGCATCTGCAGTTATTTTCTTACATTCTCTGTAAGGCGTGTCACTGTAACTTCAATTGAAACCGGTTAATTTTACAAATTGAACAATACCACAGGAATCACTCATATGCAAATAGGTGAATGGACAGCATGATGGTGCAACTGGTAGAGGCTCGGGGTACATTCCTGACCTTGGGTACTCCCTGTGTGGAGTTTGAATGTTCTCCCTGAGAATGTGGAGGCACGTTCTGGATGCTCCAGTTTCCTCTCACACCTCAAAGATGTTGAGGTTGCCGGGGTAAGTGAACATCCAAATTGTCTGCCATGTGTCGATCAGTGTCGGAATCTGGGCAAAGTCAATGAGAGCGTGTAGAAACATAGAAACATAGAAAATAGGTGCAGGAGTAGGCCATTCGGCCCTTCGAGCCTGCACCGCCATTCAATATGATCATGGCTGATCATCCAACTCAGTATCCTGTACCTGCCTTCTCTCCATACCCACTGATCCCTTTAGCCACAAGGGCCACATCTAACTCCCTCTTAAATATAGCCAATGAACTGGTCTCAACTACCTTCTGTGGCAGAGAATTCCACAGATTCACCACTCTCTGTGTGAAAAAAAAAGTTCTCATCTCGGTCCTAAAAGACTTCCCCCTTATCCTTAAACTGTGACCCCTTGTTCTGGACTTCCCCAACATCGGGAACAATCTTCCTGCATCTAGCCTGTCCAACCCCTTAAGAATTTTGTAAGTTTCTATAAGATTCCCCCTCAATCTTCTAAATTCCAGTGAGTACAAGCCGAGTCTATCCAGTCTTTCTTCATATGAAAGTCCTGCCATCCCAGGAATCAATCTGGTGAACCTTCTCTGTACTCTCTCTATGGCAAGAATGTCTTTCCTCAGATTAGGAGACCAAAACTGTACGCAATACTCCAGGTGTGGTCTCACCAATGCCCTGTACAACTGCAGCAGAACCTCCCTGCTCCTATACTCAAATCCCCTCGCTATGAATGGCAACATACCATTCGCTTTCTTCACTGCCTGCTGCACCTGCATGCCTACTTTCAATGACTGATAGAATTACTATGAATGGGCCAAAATGCCTTTCTCCATGCTACATCACATTATGACTCCAGGGTCTGTTGTAACCAATATTTCTTAAGCTTGCAAGTCTATGCGCCACACAATGATATTGGTAAACTGGCATTGATCCCCTATTTTGTGCACGTTTTTACATCCAGTGTTAATGACATCCAGTGATAAAGCCGATGATAGAGGCATCTGCAAAAGGACCAGCACCACATAAAACGATGCATGAAGTAAAGCACACTCACTGAGTTATTCACCCTCCAGCACTTCAGAGATCCAGAAGAAACAACCTACATCTAAATAGTGGAAGATCAGAAACTCAAAACAGAAAGTGCTGGAACAACTCTGGACATCCATACACATCTGTGGATCCGACTCGTATGTAAGGAATTCACTTTGTTGGTGTCTCCAGACATATTGTCTGACCCGTGAATGCTTTTGCGATTGTTGCAAAATTTCTAGCATTGACTGTTTTTTAAATTGTTATTGAAGGTCAAATGCACTTATGGACCAATTCTCATTTTTAAAAAAAGTTTTTGTAATATGCTGGATATTTGTTAGTTTGTGAATTCAATTCTGTTGGGTGGGCCACCTGTTTACCTAGACTATGTGCCCACAGCATCTTTTATTTCCCAGCTGATGTCTCATCCAAGTTCTGACCAGGCACGATACACCTCAATATAACGACATGCTGTTCCTGACAGACCACTGTGGTTTCACCATAGTCACTGCCCTTCACCAGAACAAGATAAACCCAGGATTAATGTTCAGTTTAGTTTAGTTTGGAGATACAGTGAGGAAACAGGGCCTTCATCCCACCGAGTCTGCGCCGACCAGCGATCCCTGCACATTAACACTATCCTACACATACTAGGGACAATTACGCTTATACCAACTATAACACCCAAGCCAATTAACCTACAAACCTGTACGTCTTTGGAGTGCGGGAGGAAACCGAAGATCTCTTCGAAAACCCACGCGGTCACGGAGAGAACGTATAAACTCCGTACGGACAGCATCCATAGTTGGGATCGAACCCCCGTCTCTGGTTCTGCAAGCACTGTAAGGCAGCAACTCTACCGTTGCGCCCATAACTAGTTTAATGTTATCCCATTTTCATATCCTACACACTAGGGGCAAATTACAGAAGCCAATCAACCTACAAACTCGCATGTCTTTGGATCGTGGAGAAAACCTGTGCACCTGGAGAAAACCCATACAGTCACAGGGAGAATGTACAAACTCCGTATAGACAGGCACTCATTGCCAGGATATCTCTAAACGAAACTAAACTAAACATTAATCCTGGGTTTATGTTTTCGGTGAAGGGCAGTGACTCTATGGTGAAACCACAGTGGACTGTCAGGAACAGCATGTCGTTGAATAAGAGTCTGCAGCACTGTATGGTAGCAACGTGACCACTGCGCCATTGTGCAATTTGTTATTAAAGTCTTTCGGAAAATATCAATCAATCCATCAATGGATCTTAGATTAAGTGCAAAATGTATAGAAATAGTCCACTGGGACAATGTACATGGGTCACCAGGTTTTTGCCCCATTTTCAAAGTCCAAGTTGCTTTAAGTGCAGCTGGCCATAAAGGCCTGTTGTCCTGGTAGCATTGCAAGGTGGGCCTAGCCAAGCAAAGTTGTAGGTGTCCTTCACCACTGCTCTGTGTCACCTCAAGCCATGTGTGGTGCACGCACTCAGTCTCTTGGAGCACAGCCCGATCCATTTAAACCCAAGGCTGCTGCAGGGTCTCCAACCATCGCCTCGGTCTACATCCTCACGTTGGCCAGCGAACCATCGTCCCTCTCCTCGCCCGGCCACCGTCCTGCCTTTATGCCCCAGGGATGCCTCCCACAGCCGACCTTGAGAGGTCGTATGGGAGGTGCATTCCCAATCTCGTTGTACCCCTGTACAATGACAATAAAGATATATTGTATTGTATTGTAAGACCGAGGTAAGACCTCAGCTCCTCTTTCCAGCCTTTTGTTGCTTGCGTCAGCCGCCACCATTATTTTGACTCCCTACACCTCCGCTCCAGTTTACCGGTCTTCGGGGGATGAGCAGGGACCTGGCTCGGTGGCTTCCCTCTCAAGGATGGGCTTCCTTGCTCCACAGCAGGCAAATCAGGCCTGCTGCTAGGGAATAGGCTCGGCAACACAGTCTACCATGAGGCACCACAGTCTGAAGGGACCCAAGGAACTCGGGGACTCCATGCAAATTTAGGGGGATGCCAGAGATTGCAAAGTAGATGGAGGGTCAGTGATAATGAGAGTTCTGAGAGGTCTTGCGTTTTGTTAATGAACTCCTTTTTCCTATTAGTTAGGAAGAATATCTACCTTTAAGCAAAAGAATCGAATTTGGCAAGAATCACAATGCAGGCAACAGCTTTTAACTGAGTGCACATCAGGCCATCATTTCCTTGCTCTTTTTCGGCTCCCAACTCCATAAGTGAGAATCATAGAGCCAAAAAGCCTGGAGACCACCCTTTGGTTCACTGAATGTAGGCTGCCAAGCACTCACCTACTCTACTCTTGCATTAATCTCATTTTCATTCTCTCACAGATTCCACCCTCACTTATACATTAAGGGAAATTTGCAACAACCAGTTAATCTACCAACCCGCACATCTTCGCATGATGTGCGTGGAATTCAGAGTGCCCAGAGGAAACTCATGACAACAAAGTCCACACACACTGCACTGGAGGTCAGGTCACTGGAGCTGTGGAGCAGCAATTCTCCTGGGCCCCTGCCATTCTTCACCTCCTTAAAGAATGGTCACTTGCAAAAGAAAACTTTAAAACACACGACAAACATCGGGCAAGGCAATCAAGACTTTCGTTAAGAGCATCAAATACAGCGATCACTGGGAGCAATCCAGGAGATTGCTCAACGAACAAAGATTCATCTGCTCAGCGACAGAATTTACCTTTGATGTAGTGTTTAAGCACTTAAGCATTTTTCCCTTCTTCCGAATGGTCTTATAACAATTATAAATCATGCACCTCCAAAAAACACAGATCAGTAAACACAGCCTAATTCCACCGCACTGCAGATAAGCCGATGTCCTGTTACAATTTCAACCTCTTTTTATTGCTTTACTATTGGATTTGTCCTTTGACCTGACTAAAGTAGACTGTCGTGAGTGCCAGGTACACATGCTCAGTCTCAACCTTCTTTAAAGCACAGAATTATTACGACACACGAAGAGCATTTTTTTAGGCACTCCACCTGTCCCTATCCCCTCGCTGTCTTCTTAAAAATTTGCAATTTATCTTTGACATACATCTAATTGATGAGCAAAGCTGAAATTACATTTTCAGATTTGTAGTAGAGTTACAAGTCAAGCACACTGCATTTAAGTTCCAAGGAATCATCAACCTCCATCAAACCAATGTACCAAAAACTTACAATTCTGCCCTTCATAACCAGAAGCAGACTTTCTATGTATAAGGTTTTCACTGTCCCTTGTCCTGCCTCTGTTCAAACTGGAAGATGGCAAGTTTACGCTGAGCTGCTTTCCTGATTCTGATCCTGATTTATTATGTTTTCACTTTCTACGCAAGCCAAACCCAAAAAGGCTGCACAAAACAATGTCTTTATTTCATACTATGAAAACAAAGAAAAGTCAAGCAAACTTCTGATGGGCACTTCTCCTCTGAGAATTAGGCAGTCTTATCCGACATGAAGGAGGGAGAGAGAAAATGGGAAATTATAGACCAGTTAGTCTGACATCAGTGGTGGGGAAGATACTGGAATCAATTATAAAAGACGAAATTGCAGAGCATTTGGATAGCAGTAACAAGATCGTTCCGAGTCAGCATGGATTTATGAAGGGGAAATCATGCTTGACTAATCTTCTGGAATTTTTTGAGAATGTAACTAGGAAAATTGACAGGGGAGAGTCGGTGGATGTGGTGTGCCTTGACTTTCAGAAAGCCTTCGACAAGGTCGCACATAGGAGATTAGTGGGCAAAATTAGAGCACATGGTATTGGGGGTAGGGTACTGACATGGATAGAAAATTGATTGACAGACAGAAAGCAAAGAGTGGGGATAAATGGGTCCCTTTCAGAATGGCAGGCAGTGACTAGTGGGGTACCGCAAGGCTCAGTGCTGGAACCGCAGCTATTTAGAATATACATTAATGACTTGGATGAAGGGATTAAAAGTACCATTAGCAAATTTGCAGATGATACAAAGCTGGGTGGTAGTGTGAACTGTGAGGAAGATGCTATGAGGTTGCAGGGTGACTTGGACAGATTGTGTGAGTGGGCGGATGCATGGCAGATGCAGTTTAATGTGGATAAGTGTGAGGTTATCCACTTTGGTGGTAAGAATGGGAAGGCAGATTATTATCTGAATGGTGTCAAGTTAGGAAAAGGGGCGTACGGCGAGATCTGGGTGTCCTAGTGCATCAGTCACTGAAAAGAAGCATGCAGGTACAGCAGGCAGTGAAGAAAGCCAATGGAATGTTGGCCTTCATAACAAGAGGAGTTGAGTATAGGAGCAAATAAGTCCTTCTGCAGTTGTACAGGGCCCTAGTGAGACCGCACCTGGAGTGCTGGGTGCAGTTTTGGTCTCCAAATTTGAGGAAGGATATTCTTGCTATTGAGGGCGTGCAGCATAGGTTTACTAGGTTAATTCCCAGAATGGCGGGCCTGTCATATGTTGAAAGACTGGAGCGACTAGGCTTGTATACACTGGAATTTAGAAGGATGAGAGGGGATCTTATCGAAATATATAAGATTATTAAGGGGTTGGACACGTTAGAGGCAGGAAACATGTTCCCAATGTTGGGGGAGTCCAGAACCAAGGCCCACAGTTTAAGAATAAGGGGTAGGCCATTTAGAACGGAGATGAGGAAAAACTTTTTCAGTCAGAGATTTGTAAATCTGTGGAATTCTCTGCCTCAGAAAGCAGTGGAGGCCAATTCTCTGAATGCATTCAAGAGAGAGCTAGATAGAGCTCTTAAGGATAGTGGTGTCAGGGGGTATGGGGAGAAGGCAGGAACGGGGTACTGATTGAGAATGATCAGCCATGATCACATTGAATGGTAGTGCTGGCTCGAAGGGCCAAATGGCCTACTCCTGCACCTTTTGTCTAATGTCTATTGTCTATTGAAACGAGGTCCAGGGTTTTTGGAACAGCAAATATCAGCAGGAATTCGCAGCTAGATAGTGTAAACCATGCTGATGGAGTAAACTTCAAGTCTCAGACCAGGGAAAAGGTCAAGGCGATGTAAAAATAAACGGTTAAAGTAATTTCAAGTAGAAAGTGGCTGGCATTTAAACAAAATTATAGTTCATGATTTCTTTGAGTATTCTTCCATTGTTTAATTATGTTACGTGATAAATGTGTTGTTAATGAGTCCACCAGCATTCACATTTTTTTGGCTGGACAATGTCTTATTAAAGAAATGAATTTACTCCCAGGAAGGAGTGCTAAAAGTACTGTGCTCTGCGCCAACAAAGGTTTAACATATTTATGGCCTTTAATCACAAAAAAAGGTTGTCCAGTAAAATGCTCCAGTGCCATTTCACACAGCTGCTGCCAAGGCATCTCCCAGCCATTGTTGCAGATCTTAAACGGACACAGAGAAGTCATACACATAACTGCTGCGATTATATTGCCTGAGAGAGGGACGAGGAAAGAAAGGGAGAGGAAATATCATCTCACTGATTCCCAGATATTGTGGTGGAGGAGAAAGGATGTGATAGCTTTGGAGAGGGTGCAGAGGAGATTCACCAGGATGCTGCCAGGGATGAAGGGCCTCGGCTATGAGGAGAGACTGAGCAGACTGGGGTTGTTTTCCCTGGAGCAGAGAAGGCTGAGAGGGGACATGATCGAGGTGTACAAGATCATGAGGGGCATAGATAAGGTAGATGGCGGGGAACTTCTTCCACTGGTGGAAGGTTCAACAACGAGGGGACATAGATACAGGGTAAGGGGAGGGAGGTTTCGGGGGGATGTGAGAAATAACTTTTTCACCCAGAGGGTGGTTGGAGTCTGGAACTCACTGCCTGGGGTGGTGGTGGAGGCGGGAACACTCACAACGTTTCAGAGGCATTTGGTTGGGCACTTGAAATGCTACAACATTTAGGGCTACTGTCCAAATGCGGGAAAATGGGATTAAAATTAGACTGTTTGGTAACGGGCGGTGCGGACACGATGGGCCGAAGGGCCTCTTTCTGTGCTGTAGGACTCTATGACTATGAATACTCCCCAAAATTCTCTGACAGGCAGTTGGCGCCCCAGATGTTCTTCAATAAAGCCAATTCTGTCATGATTCTAGGTAGACACAAAATGCTGGAGTAACTCAGCGGGTCAGGCAACATCTCAGGAGAAAAGGAATGAGGGTGACGTTTCGGGTCGAGACTTTCTTCGTTGTACCCTTTCCAGCTTGACAACATCATTCCAATGACGTGTTGCCAAGAACTGAACACAATACTCAAGTCAGGTCAAGTCAAGTTTATTTGTCACATGCACATCCACGATGTGCAGTGAAATGAAAGTGGCAATGCCTGCGGATTGTGCACAAAAAAAGAATTACAGTTACAGCATATAAATAAAGTTAATACAGTTAATACAGAGAAGACAAAATTTAGTCACTGGAGTTATAAAAGTTAACAGTCCTGATGGCCTGTGGGAAGAAACTCCGTCTCATCCTCTCCGTTTTCACAGCGTGACAGCGGAGGCGTTTGCCTGACCGTAGCATCTGGAACAGTCCGTTACTGGGGTGGCAGGGGTCCCTCATGATCTTGCTTGCTCTGGATCTGCACCTCCTGATGTATAGGTCCTGTAGGGGGGCGAGTGTAGTTCCCATTGTGCGTTCTGCCGAACGCACTACTCTCTGCAGGGCCATCCTGTCCTGGGCAGAGCTGTTCCCAAACCAGACTGTAATGTTGCCGGACAGGATGCTCTCTACAGCCCCAGAGTAGAAGCAATGAAGGATCCTCAGAGACACTCTGAATTTCCTCAGTTGTCTAAGGTGGTAAAGGCGCTGCTTTGCCTTACCCACCAGGACGGCAATGTGCATTGCCCATGTCAGATCCTCTTTGATGTGGACTCCCAAGTATTTAAAACTGCTCACCCTATCCGCAGTAGACCCATTTATCTCCAGTGGCGTGTACGTCCTTGGATGTTGAGCCCTTCTAAAGTCCACAATCAGCTCCTTAGTTTTTGTGGCATTCAAGAGGAGGCTATTGTCCTGACACCAGAGTGCCAGATCATCGTGAGGCAGGAGACAGGAGACCATCACCGCTATCCTGGAGACCAAGTCCTCTGGCCTCCATCATTCAGTGATGCAGTGATGCAGCAGCTAATGAGGTTTCTGGTCCCATTGAGGCACATTGAGGGTTATTCTAAGTCTTGGAGGCTCAGTCTAGAACATCAGAACTCTGCTAAATGCGAGCTAGCAGTGGTTTAATCTCCACCCCATTATGTAGGAACTGAAAGATGCCTCCCTGGAATTCAATGCAGCCATGAGACCGTAAACACCTGCCTTGCAGTATTGTTCACAGGGTGGGCAGGGGTCTGGAGATTTTCACAGTAATGGTATGATCAAAATCATGTCGGTTGCACCACATAATTTAAAAGTCTTGTCCTCCCTCAAGACACCAGGAACGTTGCCTCAAACCGATGGCCTTTATGCAATCCGCTCACCTGTGGCTCACCTCCAGCGTTTCCAGACCACAGCCACTTCAGATTGAACACTGCCTTTGGAAGTCCATTCCACCTAGGCTAGATCAGCATCGTGGAAATTCAACATGGATACATGCTCCCCACATACAAAGGAGCCAAATGTAAGGAGAATACCGAGTCTTGTGAGAGTAGAGTTTGCATGGAATGCAATCATAGAACAAGCAGAATGGTTTGCAATATAAATCTCAAATTGGCCAAATTGACTATTGGTTTCACTGAGCACCTGATATTTTGTTAATCTGGTGGATACCAAAACTGTTGTTATCTGGAGTCCTTAAGGTTCACGTCATGTTTTATGGGGAATTAGCTGAGCAAAGGTTTGGAACTTCTGCCTTCACCCAAGAGTTTTGAACCTTTAGCTACAGAGTGGATAAACGTCAGCAGTCATCAGTGGAAATGCTCACCTTCATTCTGAAGTTGTTGACCTTTACAAAGTTAGGCGACTTTGAAGGTAGTTCTGAGGCCTGTTTTCCTACCCCATACCCACCCCTCCCCACCTCCCCCTTGTGCCCTTTGATAGGCACTGTTCTTAACCTTTACATGAGGATGCAGAAGGCTGAATACATTCACTGTGGATGCACTTTCATAGACTTTGACTCTGACCTATGGTCCATGTAGCCAGTGAACAATACATTGGCCATGGATTGCTTGCACAATTAGAGCAACAAAGACATGTAAAGCAGCCTTTGTCTTCTAGACACAACAGAAACAAAAATATGTGAATATTGACAATTAGATTTTAGATTTAGAGATACAGCGCGGAAACAGGCCCATCGGCCCACTGAGTCCGCGCCGCCCAGCGATCCACGCACATTAACACTATCCTACACACACTAGGGACAATTGTTTTTACATTTTACCCAGTCAATTAACCTACATACCTGTACGTCTTTGGAGTGTGGGAGTAAACCGAAGATCTCGGAGAAAACCCATGCAGGTCACGGGGAGAACGTACAAACTCCGTACAGACGGCGCCCGTAGTCAGAATCGAACCTGAGTCTTAGGCGCTGCATTCGCTGTAAGGCAGCAACTCTACCGTTGCGCCACCATGCCGCCGTATGTCATGTCATTGGGAGAGAATCAACACTGCAGCATTTCACATGATATTTGCAAAACCACTTATTAATGGGATGATCAACAAGTCGACACCTTGGCTTCACTTCCAGTGCTGAATCATCCTCTGAGCTCAAATGTGTCATTGTGCTTCCACAATGACACCTTTAAGCACAGCCTGGATGAGTACAAATTACTGCTTTCATTTTCTTTGATTGACCAGGAATATGTCCTTGCAATGGCAGTTGGGCAAACTGCAAGGTCGTTCTTCAACTCAGTCATATGACCTTGCTTCCATGAGTAATTCATCATATGGCAGTAAGTAGTTGCAGATGCACAAATCAACAATGGGGCATTTTACTTCAGCAGGCCATTAATCTCAATTGAGAATTTGTCCTGATTTAGTTGCGGATTTTGTTGCCTAACATTTTACTGTTGAAATTGAGCCGATCCACGCAGCAATCGAGCCAGTTGACTCCAAGCCTGTTTAAGTACAACATTTTTAAAAAGTTGTAAGGATGCTTAATGGAAGGAACCTTGATAGGGAATGATTTCAACTCCAACAAGCACAATAGTCCTTGATTGATATGAAACAAGCCAGACTTTTTTGATGAGCCATCATATGGAGAAATAAAGAACCTTTCCATGTAAGCATTTTATTTTAGATTTATCTTTAAGCACCTCGTTAGATGACTTTGCATCTATAAACTGAAGCTACCAAGAAGAAACAATTAATATGATGTTCTGTTTATAAGCACTGCTATAATTTAAAACCTGTCTTTTAGTAGCTCTTTGCGGAACATTAAAGGAGATTGGAAGAATGTATTGAGTCTTTCAGCTGTATCCATAAATTCTTCTCGGATGCCACCAACAGGCTGCTGTGGTGCATGGGCGAAAGTAGTGCACAACCTTTGTCATGTGCATTAATGTTTAATTAGATGCTCTTGACAGCAAGAGCAATCCTCATGCAAGTTTTTGATCCGAAATGTTGAAAATTCCTCCGGCAGGTTGTTTCTTGCTCTTGATTTCAGCATTTGCATTCTATTGTGCCTCGTCTTTAGGAGTGTTGTGGATCTTCCGTTTTTAACCAGCATCTGCAGTTCCTTCTTACCTAGAAACTTGTCAGCCTTGCAAGCACATTTAATGCCGGCGGGCAAGTGCCTGTTTGGATCTTTGGATGGCCATGAGTTATGAATATATGAATCAGGAGCAGGAATAGGTTGTGTGATCTGTCATCCAATCCACCATTTGCTAAAGTCATGCCTGATTTGATTGTAAATTTAACACTGCATTCCTGCCTACATCACCTTACATCTTCCTGAGGATCAAGAATATATCAATCGCTGCATTAAAACCTTTGCTTCCACCCACTGCTCTTTGATAAAGAGAATTCCAAAGACGCTAAAATAAAAAGCACGTCATTTCTCAAGTGTGTCATCTCCTTATTTTTAAACAGTAACTTCAAGTTCCAAATTCTGCCACAAAGGAAACATATATTGCGCATCCATCCTGTCAAGACCCCTCAAACGCTTTATAGATATTGTCAATTTTCATTTGTCTACTGCTGACTAAGGCTTGTGGAGGCCAAGTCAGTGGGTATTTTTAAGGCAGAGATAGATAGATTCTTGATTAGCACGGGTGTCAGGGGTTATGGGGAGAAGGCAGGAGAATGGGGTTGAGGGGAAGACAGATCAACCATGATTGAATGGCGGAGTAGACTCGATGGGCCGAATGGCCTAATTTTGCTCTGTCACTTATGAACTTATGGACTTATGTTATTTTTCTCACTTATGGACTTATGTTATTATGTTATGTTACTCACCTTATTTTTCCCTTTCTGTTCGTTTACCTATTTATTTTATTTTTTTCCATGTTTTAGTAAACCCTGCAAAGCGTCTTTGAGTTTTTAGAAAAGTGCTATACAAATGTGATGCATTATTATGAAATAAACAGTACCATGCAATCAAACTGAGAAATGGTCCTCCTTCATGTTCTCACCTGAGCAATGGGAATTGGCAGCTCATCAACTCACCAAGAGGCAATACTGTGCAGGAAAGAATTGCAGATGCTGGTTTAAATCGAAGGTAGACACAAAATGCTGGAGTAACTCAGCGGGACAGGCAGCATCTCTGGAGAGAAGGAATGGGTGACGTCTCGTGTCAAGTCTGAGGAAGGGTCTCGACCCGAAACGTCACCCATTCCTTCTCTCCAGAGATGCTGCCTATCCCGCTGAGTTACTCCAGCATTTTGTGTCTACCCAAGAGGCATTATAGCATCAGTCTGCTTAAGAAGGGCTGCCAACTACACTCTCAGGATAGCTTTGAGTTTATTATTCCCATGCATACCAAGGTACCGTGAAAGGTTTTGTTTTGCATGCTCTCCAGTCAGATCAGATAATACTATACTTAAATACAAATCATGTCGAACTCAAGTACAGTAGATAGAGGAAAGTGCAAAGTACAGAGTGCAGGTAACTAGGATCCTTAATGAAAGTCTCCAACAAGCCAGGAAATTGTGATTTTTAAAGTTGCAGCTTTTGGTTTAAAAGCAAGACTTTCAGTAAATTGATGTGGTTTATCTGGTTTCCCCTGTTCAACAGTAGCTCCTTATTTTCAAAATGAATGTAATGTTTTTCTCTTTTAACCTTTATATTTTAAATAATGAATGTGAACTAAATGTTGTTTTAAGGAGATATGTGTATGTGGCACACTGATAGCACACTGATGGCACAGTAAATTAAAAGTACTAATCTATTTGGGGAGTTGAGAATGTTTTGTTACACAGCAAGTTCATGCAATCTGGAGTGCACTACCTAAAAGGTTTGTTTGAAACAGATTTAATAGCATCTTCAATAAAAAGAGTTCGATAAATGCCTGAAATGGAAACATATAATGTCTGGTTACAGAAAAACAGTGGAGGAGTAGAACTAATTGCTTAGCTTTTACTTGGATTCAATATAGGAATAATAGGCGGAATAGTCTCTTGCATAATTACATGATTCTACTAAAAATAAATAAATCAATGTCTTTTAAAATGTATACAAATCAAATGCTCTATCAATGTGATCAGTTCTCAGTTTTAAATTTCTATGTCTAATCTGACTCGCATACAATTTTGATAGTGCCGAATCTTGCAGTTGGTAATCCGCCGCCAATTACATCTTCCTTCATATGACACAATTTTGCCCTGCCTGACCTTACATTCAGAACTGAAGATAAAAAGGTGCAGAACCATTGAGAAGGACTGTGAGAAGGATATAGAGATGTGAAAATGGACTGTTGTCAAGAGATATATTGGCTAATGGCTTAAAGTTGCTGGTTAAAAAGAAAACAAAGATTCAGAAGGGTTCATAAAAAATGTAACAAGCAAACAGCCTTGAGAATGATTTAAACCTCCTGGAAGTAGAGTGGGTGTCAGGAAATAAAATAAATGCAGGAAGACAGGTTCGCCAGAGCTAATAAAGGACAGAGAGGGAGACAGGCCTCAGGATTTGCACAGGGCACGTGAATAAAGAATTATGTGTGTGCTTTCTCGATAATTGAATAAGCACAGCAACCAGGAGTGGAAGCATGAATGCAAATACTCACAGACACCTGCACACTAACACACATGAGTATATATAAATGTGAACACACCAACACATGCATGTATTCATATAATGGAATATGCATGGCAGATGCAGTTTAATGTGGATAAGTGTGAGGTTATCCACTTTGGTGGTAAGAATAGGAAGGCAGATTATTATCTGAATGGTTTCAAGTTAGGAAAAGGGGACGTACTACGAGATCTGGGTGTCCTAGTGCATCTATCACTGAAAGTAAGCATGCAGGTACAGCAGGCAGTGAAGAAAGCCAATGGAATGTTGGCCTTCATAACAAGAGGAGTTGAGTATAGGAGCAAAGAGGTCCTTCTGCAGTTGTACAGGGCCCTAGTGAGACCGCACCTGGAGTGCTGGGTGCAGTTTTGGGCTCCAAATTTGAGGAAGGATATTCTTGCTATTGAGGGTGTGCAGCGTAGGTTTACTAGGTTAATTCCCGGAATGGCGGGACTGTCATATAATAATAATAATAATAATAATGCATTACATTTATATAGCGCTTTTCAAACACCCAAAGACGCTTTACAGGGATTACTAGAACATAGAGAAGAAAATAAATAGATAAATAAATAAACTAACAGAAAAAGGAGACAGAAGGTGAGGTGACGGTCAGTGGTTGAAGGCAGTGCTGAACAGGTGAGACTTCAGTGATGTTTTGAATGTGGTGAGTGAGGAGGAGTCTCTGACGGTTTGGGGTAGTGAGTTCCAGAGGGTGGGAACTTCCATATGTTGAAAGATTGGAGCGACTATGCTTGGATACACTGGAATTTAGGATGAGAGGGGATCTTATCGAAACGTATAAGATTATTAAGGGGTTGGACACGTTAGAGGCAGGAAACACGTTCCCAATGTTGGGGGAGTCCATTGGCTTTTTTCACTGCCTGCTGTACCTGCATGCTCTATCTAGCTCTCTCTTGAATGCATTCAGAGAATTGGCCTCCACTGCCTTCTGAGGCAGAGAATTCCACAGATTCACAACCCTCTGACTGAAAAAGTTTTTCCTCATCTCCGTTCTAAATGGCCTACCCCTTATTCTTAAACTGTGGCCCCTGGTTCTGGACTCCCCCAACATTGGGAACATGTTTCCTTCCTCTAACGTGTCCAACCCCTTAATTATCTTATACGTTTCGATAAGATCCCCTCTCATCCTTCTAAATTCCAGTGTATACAAACCTAGTCGCTCCAGTCTTTCAACATATGGCAGTCTCGCCATTCCGGGAATTAATCTATTAAACCTATGCTGCACGCCCTCAATAGCAAGAATATCCTTCCTCAAATTTGGAGACCAAAACTGCACACAGTACTCCAGGTGCGGTCTCACTAGGGCCCCTCACTATCATTCCCCCTTAACCCCATTCTCCTGCCTTCTCCCCATAACCCCTGACACCCTCACCTTTATTTGTATGACAATATAATGACTTTATTACCTGTTTAATAAAGAGATATAGTCATGTTATTTATTATAATGTAATGACCACAGATGTAATGACTTTCACACTTACAGTACCAGGGTATCAGTTCTGCTCTGTATTGTTCACATAAGAAAGATATGCTTAGACTGGGAATAACAGTGTGATTTAGTTGTATTATTTAGTTGCATACGTTGCAGCTTCTGTGGTGTTGTTTCTCAGCCTGTCTCTTATTGTTTGCTGCTGCACTTTGCAGAGTCCAGGGTCCTTTCAAACAAGCCGGAAGCCAGAGCACAGTTGGAGCCAAGTGCTCCAGACCTTATCTGTCAAAGTCGTGTTCATCGTGTGGCTTTCAGTTGTCAGCGTGCATGTGAAGGAAGAGAAGCTCCTGCTCTTGGCATGCACTCAGGCTTCAGCCAGGAATCACTATTCAGGCCCAGGTGCCCGCACTCAGCTGCTCAGGTGAACAGTTACAATAACCTGTTATTGACTTTCAGTGTTTCAACTTTTATTTCCCTCTCTACAGGTACTGGTTGGCCTTTTCCAACTTTTAGAGTTTAGAGTTTAGAGATACAGCGCAGAAACAGGCCCTTCGGCCCACCGAATCCACACCGACCAGTGATCTCCGCACATTAACACTATCCTACACACACTATGGACATTTTTTACATTTATACCAAGCCAATTAACTATACCTGGTTTTATTCACAAAATGCTGGAGTAACTCAGCAGGTCAGGCAGCATCTCGGGAGAAATGCTGGACCGAGGCCTACCGGACCGAGGCCAGACGATAACTATCAGACACCTCTTCCTACCTATCCCTGGACCATGACCCCACTGATAAACACCAGACCTTAATCAGCAGCACCATCACTGACATCATAATCTCCGGCGATCTACCCCCCAGTGCCTCCAATCTCATAGTTCCCCAGCCCCGCACGGCCCGATTCTACCTCCTACCCAAAATCCACAAACATAACTGTCCCGGCAGACCCATTGTCTCTACCTGCTCATGCCCCACCGAACTTATCTCTACCTACCTCGACTCCATCCTATCCCCCTTGGTTAAATCCCTCCCCACCTACGTCCAAGACACCTCACACGCTCTCCATCACCTTGATAACTTCCGGTTCCCAGGCCCCCACTCCCTCATCTTCACCATGGAAAAAATCCGGGCCTAACTATACCTGGACGTCCTTTGGAGTGTGGAAGGAAACAGTAGATCACGGAGTAAACCCACGCGGTCACGTGGAGAATGAACAAACTCCGAACAGACAGCGGCCATAGATAGGGTCGAACCCACGCCTCTGATGCTCTAATTGGTGTAAGGCAGCAACTCTACTGCTGCGCCACCGTGCCGCTCTGTTTTATTTCGGGATCCCGGAGTCTGCTTGGGTATGTCTGAGGAAACCTGTCTGAGCTTCGGCGAGGAGGCTGTTACTGAGGTACATTGTCACCTGGAATGGACACAATCTCACACGTTGTAATGAAGGACACCACAACAGTGATTTTTAACATGGTTGCCGCTGTGATATTTAACATATCGATCAGAGTTTGGGTGACAAGTGCTCTTGAGACACATAATATCGTCAAATTCTCTTTGAGAAAGAACAGAGTACAAGATCAGCTCTTAGTCGGGAAGGATATGTTAGGTCTCTCTAAAGGGGAAGTTCATTTTGTGGTTTCCACATGGAAGTATTGAGTACAGAGGTTGGGAGTTCATGCTACAGTGGTACAAGACATTGATGAGGCCATATTTAGAGTATTATGTTCAGTTTTAGTCACCATGTTACACAAAAATCTGTCGTTAAGCTGGAAAGGGTGCAAAGAAGATTTGGCCAGGACTCCAGGGTGTGAGTTATAGGGAGAGGTTGAGCAGGCTGGGACTTTATTCCTTGGAGCACAGGAGGATGAGGGGTGATGTATAGAGGTGTATAAGATCATGAGAGGAATAGATTGGGTAGATGCACAGAATCGTTTACTCCGGTTAGGGGGAAACAAGAACCAGAAGACAAAGGTTTAAGGTGAGGGGGAGGAGGAAATGAATTAATAGGAGCCTGAGGGGCAACTCCAGAGGGTGTTGGGAATATGGAACAAGCTGCCAGAGGAGGTATTGCAGGCAGATTCTATCACAACTTTTAAAAACATTTGGAAAGGTACATGGATAAGACAGAGGGATATGGGCAAAACACAGGCAGACCTGACTAGTAGTATTGATGGGGCATGTTGGTCGTCATGGGCAGTTTGGGCCGAAGGGCCGGTTTCCACACTGTATGACAGCATGTCTCTATGTACTGGACATACTGCATATGAATATGACAGAGGGATATTGGCAAAACACAGGCAGGCCTGACTGGTAGTATCGATGGGGCATGCTGGTCGTCATGGGCAGTTTGGGCCGAAGGGCCCGTTTCCACACTGCATGACTCCATGTCTCTATGCAGTGCACATACTGCATATGGATATGAGCAGCTTTCATTCCATAGAGACATGGGTGCTGAATAATACAATCACTGGTAAATGCTTGATGTACTGTGACAGCTCTGTGCCTCTTTATTCCACAGCCCATTAAAACTGGATTACTTTACAATAATTAGATGAAGAGCAGTCCGTATAGTCTTGATTATTAATACTAATGAGGGATTATCCTGCCAACAATTGTTCACAGATTCAAAAAGAAACTGCAAGGAAATTCAATGAAGTTCATGCTCTCTCTGAATTCTGTGGAGTTACCTTAGCCGGTTACTTCAGTTACCTAGAGATATCAAATTAGATTATTGTTCCGTGTAGGATGGAACTGCAGATGCTGGTTTAAACCGAAGCTGCTGGAGTAACTCAGCGGGACAGGCAGCATCTCTGGAGAGAAGGAATGGGTGACATTTCGGGTCTAGGCCCTTCTTCAGACTGTTCTGCAGCCTTATCAAAGTTCCTGATTATCGAGATCTGTTGTAAACCTGTGTAGCGACCATAGAGATTGGTCCTGGGAGTCAAACCCTCAGATTGGCCAGCAAGGTCACGTGTGAGTGCGACCATAGGGATTGGTCCAGGGAGTTGAGCCCGCTGATTGGACAGCGTCGTCACGTGTGGTTTTGGCGCCCAAAACCAGTCAGTTAGGAGACTTCTTCGAAGTGAACAGTTAGAATTAATGGTTGTCTGTAATCTCGTTCATTATACTTTGTAATCGAATGTTGCTGTCGCAATAAACTTCTTCAACAAAGAACGAGCCTCCAGACTCACCATATTGGTGACCCCGACGTGATCCAGCCGATCATCTACCTTGAGTGAACAAGACGCCTCGTCTTCGGTTCCTACGCCTGGCACACCGCAGCTAAACGTGGTCAGCATTCACCTTCCGCCGTTTTGGGCACATCAACCGCAATCCTGGTTTGTCCATGCCGAAGCTCAGTTTCATCTAAGAAACATCTCGACGGACGCGACAATGTACTATTACCTCATCAGTGACGTCCACGCGGGTGATGCGGTTCATCATCGCCCCTCCTGCAGACGACAAGTACGAGGCACTGAAGATACTCTTGTTAAGAACCTTCGGATTCAGTAGGCATGACCGAGCTAAGAGGCTGATGCACCTACCGGATCTCGGAGATCGGCTGCCGTCCGTTCTCATGGCTGAAATGTTAGCACTAGCAGGTGAACACACGGATTGCCTCATGTTCGAGCAGGCATTCCGAGAGAAGCTTCCCGAGGATGTCAAGCTCATGCTCACGGATTGTTCTTTTAAGGACCCCATGGCATATGCAGAGAAAGCTGATGCGCTCATGGCATCCAAATCAAAAAGAAACAGTTCGATCAACAAGGTCTCGGCATCAGCGGGTGGGCCGCAGCGGCAGCAAGATGGCGCTGCGTCTCCCGCCATTTCTCCAAAAGCCCGCCAAAAGGATCCGCACAAGCGCGGCTGGTGTTATTACCATCTACGATGGGGTGGAGAAGCCCGCAACTGCCGCTCACCTTGCACGTTCTCAGGAAATGCCTCGGCCGATCGTACATAGAGGCGGTTGTGATTGGCCAGAACCGACGCCTCTACATCCGAGATCGATTCACGGACACGGAATTTTTGGTTGACACGGGAGCCATAGTCAGCATCGTGCCGCCGACCGACCTCGAGACCTGATCGGGTAAGACAGGGCCTACCCTCATCGCGGTTAACGGCAGCCCCATCCGCACGTACGGTACGCGGACAATGTCCCTAGCTTTCGGCACCCGCACGTACGAATGGCCATTCATCATCGCGGAAGTCGGTCAGGCGATCCTGGGCGCAGATTTCCTCTGGGCCTTTTCACTAGTCCCCGATGTCTGCGGTAACGGCCTTCGACCCTCCGCCAGCAGCGATGAGCCCGCCGCTCCACCGGCCGCCACCCCGCCCAGCCCGACTGTCCAGGCCATCGTCGCGGCCTCTGACCCGTATGCTGTAGTCCTGGCGGAGTTTCCGGAGCTGATCGTTCAGCGGTTCGACGCCCCTTCTGCCCGGCATGGTGTAGTCCACCACATCCGCACCGAGGGACATCTTCGCTAGAGCCAGGAGGTTACCGCCCGACAAACTGGTGGTGGCACGGGCAGAATTCCGGAAGATGGAGGAAATCGGCATTACCCGTGGGCCTCGCCGTTGCATATGGTCTCTAAAGCATCAGGGGGGTGGAGGCGATGCGGCGATTACCAGCGTCTCAATGCCGTCACCACGGCTGACCGCTACCCCATACCGCACCTCCAAGACTTCTCGTCTGGGCTGGAAGGTGCCGTGGTTTTCTCCAAAATCGATTTGGTGCGGGGCTACCACCAGATCCCTGTGCGCCCGGAGGACATACCAAAGACTGCCACGATCACTCCGTTCGGGTTGTTCGAATGGTTGCGTATGCCTTTCAGTTTAAAGAACGCGGCACAGGCTTTTCAGCGACTCATGGACCGTGTTGGTCGAGATTTGCCTTTTGTTTTCATTTATTTAGATGATATCCTGGTCACCAGCCCCTCGGAGCAGGAACACCTGGCCCACTTGCGGACCGTGTTCCAGCGGCTCCAGGACCACGGGCTCATCATCCAACCCTCCAAGTGTCAATTTGGCCTCCGTTCTCTTGATTTCTTAGGACACCGAATCACCACTGCCGGCGCCACCCCTTTGCCCGAGAAGGTGGAGGCTGCCCGTGCTTTCCCGCGGCCCACCACAGTGAAGGGGTTGCAGGAGTTCGTGGGCATGGTGAACTTCTACCATAGGTTCGTCCCGGCAGCAGCGCGGGTCATGCGCCCGCTCTTCCAGTGTCTCACGGGCAAACCTGTCGAGTTAGAATGGTCCGCGGCCGCTGAGACGGCCTTTGCAGCAGCTAAAGTGGCTCTGGTAGACGCCACTATGTTGGTCCACCCGAGCGCCTCCGCCCCCACGGCCCTGACGGTCGATGCGTCGGACGTGGCGGTGGGAGGCGTTTTGGAACAGCAGGTGGGTGGCCTTTGGCAGCCCTTGGCGTTTTTCAGCCGACAGCTGAGTTCAGCTGAGCTGAAGTATAGCGCCTTTGACCGAGAACTTCTGGCTCTCTATTTAGCTGTCTGTCACTTTAGGTATTTCCTAGAAGGCCGCCCGTTTGTGGCCTTTACGGACAACAAGCCATTGACTTTTGCTTTTTCCAAATTGTCTGACCCATGGTCGGCCCGCCAGCAGCGGAACCTGACTGCCATCTCAGAGTTTACTACCGATGTCCGTCATGTCGCGGGTAAGCTTAATGCCGTTGCTGACGCCCTGTCCCGGCCAGCCGTTTCCCCCATTTCAGCGGTGGACTGCGAGGTGGAGCTTGCGGAGGCACAGCTCCTGGCAGACACCGCCTCGGCATACCAGTCCGCCTCTTCGGGGTTGAAGTTGGCCCAGGTGGCCTGCGGGCCTGCGGGCCTGCGGGTACAAAACTCTGGTGTGATGTTTCCCTTCCCCGTCCCAGACCGGTGGTGCCGGCCTCCCTCCAGCGCCGGGTGTTTGATGCCATTCATGGACTGGCGCACCCGTCCATCTGCTCCACCTCTGCCTTGGTGGCCGCTCGGTTTGTGTGGCATGGCCTGCGAAAGCAGGTAGCCGCTTAGGCCCGTTCCTGCGTTCCCTGCCAGACCGCTAAAGTTCACCGCCATGTTCAGCCCCCGGTGCAAGAGTTTGCGGTTCCAGCGGTCCGTTTTTTCCATATTCATGTTGATTTAGTTGGACCTTTACCTTCCTCCCGGGGCTACACTCATCTGCTCACGGTGGTTGATCGATTCACCCGGTGGCCGGAGACTTTCCCGTTG
Organism: Rhinoraja longicauda; assembly: GCF_053455715.1. Taxonomy (NCBI): domain Eukaryota; kingdom Metazoa; phylum Chordata; class Chondrichthyes; order Rajiformes; family Arhynchobatidae; genus Rhinoraja; species Rhinoraja longicauda. The sequence goes on along the minus strand of NC_135959.1, from coordinate 64,672,582 downwards.
TCCGATACCTCCGCTGCCTCTTGTGCCCAGGCCCTGGCCCTCCATTGGGTGGCCCGTTTCGGTGTTCCGTCCGTCATTACCACAGACAGGGGATCCCAGTTCAGCTCTGCCCTCTGGGCCACGCTGGCGGAGCTGTACGGCTCCCGGTTGCAGCACACCACGGCATACCACCCACAGGCTAATGGGCTCGTGGAAAGGTTTCACCGGCAACTTAAGGTGGCCCTCAGTGCACGGCTGGAAGGCCCGGACTGGGTAGACCAACTTCCCTGGGTCCTTTTGGGCATCCGGACTGCTCCTAAGCAGGATCTCGGTGCTTCGTCCGCGGAACTAGTATATGGCTCGCCACTTCGAGTGCCCGGGGATTTCCTGCCGGAGTCCTCTGGTCAACAGCCTTCGGTTCCGTTGGTTTTGGCATCACTCCGGGCACGCGTGGGTTCCCTGGCTCCGGTTCCTACTTCGCGTCACGGGTGTTTCATGGTACATGAACCGCCTGCCCTGAAGGACTGTGAGTTTGTGTTTCTGCGTAGGGATGCCCATCGTTCCCCATTGCAGAGGGTCTATGAAGGCCCGTTCCGCGTGTTGCGTAAAGGGACGGTCACCTTCACCTTGGATGTGGGCGGCAGGAGTGAGCTCGTCTCGGTGTCCCGGCTTAATCCTGCGCACTTGGATCCGGACAGCTCTGTCCTGGTCAGCCAACCGCCTCGGCGGGGCCGTCCTCCTGCAGCTCCACCCGATCCGGGACCCCCTGCTCCTGTGGTTCCACCCAATCCGGGATCCCCTGCTCCTGTGGTTCCGGCAGTCCCTCTCCTTACTCGTTCTGGTCGTGAAATCCGGCTCCCTGCTAGGTTCCGTACCTCGGGTTCTGGGGGGGGGGTCATGTAGCGACCGTAGTGATTGGTCCTGGGAGTCGAACCCTCAGATTGGCCAGCAAGGTCACGTGTGAGTGCGACCGTAGGGATTGGTCCAGGTAGTTGAGCCCGCTGATTGGACAGCGTCGTCACGTGTGGTTTTGGCGCCCAAAACCAGTCAGTTAGGAGACTTCTTCGAAGTGAACAGTTAGAATTAATGGTTGTCTGTAATCTCGTTCGTTATACTTTGTAATCGAATGTTGCTGTCGCAATAAACTTCTTCAACAAAGAACGAGCCTCCAGACTCGCCATACCTGCCTGATTTCTCAATAAAGAGGGAGAATTAATTATCTAGCTGGAGGAGCAAGAGAGATCCCCTGCAGCCTTGGAGATGAGTAAGGGCAAGAGCAAGAAATGAACAGAAATATTATAAAAACATTTCAGAAAATCCATGACTCTGCATGAACGTACAATGAAATTTTTCACAGTATACCATCCCAATTTACTCCCAAATGAGCACTACCTCAAATGCCATCTGGGATGACTTTCCTCCCATTATTTCCGATACTCATCTTCCAACCCTCTGCTGTCAAAGAACAAGGCAGCGAAAAATAAGGTTTGCAAATTGTAAGAAAAATATATTTGAGGGTCAGTATAAATTATCAATTATAAAGCCAAAGATTAATCAAAGGCTGTCACTACAGATTTGTTAAGGAAAGGTCATGCCTGACTAGATTCAATATTTTTGACGATAGACACAAAAAGCTGGAGTAACTCAGCGGGACAGGCAGCATCTCTGGAGAAAAGGAATGGGTGATGTTTTGGGCTGAGACTCTTCAGAAGTGTTAATGAGGGCTGTGAATCAAAATTTAAAGACAAAGAGGCTATAGGTGCAGGATTCTAGAAAAAAGAGAGAATCCTGAAAGAACTCAGTGAGTCAAGTTGCCTTTGTGGAGCCAAAAGGTGTCAGTTTAGTTTAGTTTATAGATACAGCTCGCAAACAGGCCTTTCGGCCTACTGAGTCCGTGCCAACAAGCGATTCCCGCACATTAACACAAGCCGAGACACACGAGGGACAATACTTATACCAAGTATACAAACCCATGCCAATTAACCTACAAACCCATACGTTTTTGGAGTGTGGGAGGAAGCCGAAGATCTCAGAGAAAACCCAGGCAGTCATAGGGAGAACATACAAACTCCGTACAAACAGCACTCCTAGTCGGGATTGAACCCGGGTCTCCGGTGCTGCAAGCGCTGGATAGCAGCAACTCCACCGCTGTGCCACCATGCTAGCTGATGTTTCTGGTTGAGACCCTGTCTCAGAACTGAAAGGGAACTAGAAAACTGCCAGAATACAGCAGGTTAGGGTTGGAGGAGACAGAGAATAGAGGAACAGTTTGATGGAATGAAAAAAGGCAGAAGAAAACTAAGTGGATAGGTGAGTTGAAGTTGGATAATTCATTTCTCATGCCATTGGATTGTAAGACAAGCAGAATATGAGATACTATCATCACAAAATTATGTTGGTGGCAGAAATCAATGTATATTTTACAGAATAAAATGTTGTTTGCCGTAGGGCTCCACAAGCTCATTGCTCACACTCTTGCTTTTTTTTGTGGTTTTTGATAATAATTTAGATTGTGATGAAGGATAATTAAGAATTTTACTGATAACTTGAATAACTTAGATTTCGATGAACGATAATTAAGACTGTTACCGATTACTCCAGCACGAAACATATGAGCAAGAGCAAGGAACAAAACTGCAGATTGCAGAAATGTATTTGTGGACTGAATAGTTGGCACAGAAGTGGAGAAAGTTGAATCTAGTCCATGAAATGTTAGGAAATGCACCTGAAGAGGATGAAGAGGGCAGTGAATACGTGATAAATGGTGGGATGATGGAGCTTGGACTGCATGTCCACAAATCCCTGAAGGTAGAACGGCACATTGACAAAGTGGTAAGATGAAATACTTTCCTTCATTAGCTGAGAGGTCTCTATCAAGGACACCAGAGCATTCAGATGCTGGAATCTTGAACAACAAGCAAACCGCTGGAAGAACTCAATGGGTCAGGCAGCATCTGTGGAAGTAAATGAACAAAATGATGTTGTCCAGTTGGAAGAAGGTCTCCAACTGAAATGCCATCTGTCCATTTTCCTCCATTGATGTTGCCAGATCTGCTTAGTATTTTCAGCAGTTTGTTTTTGTAAAATAGAAAAGGAGAGCAGGACAATCATGACAGGTTTATAGGTCACCCATATTGCCAGAAGCAAAGCGTTATGATCGACTCAGTGCAGAGTGGATTAATGAGGATATTTAGGTTAAGGTTTATGATGTCATTAGGGCTGGAGAAAATTAATCTTTTTTTTTTAGATTTAGAGATACAGCACGGAAACAGGCCCTTCGGCCCACCGAGTCCGCGCCGCCCAGCGATCCCCGCACACTAACACTATCCTACACACACTAGGGACAATTTTTACATTTACCCAGTCAATTAACCTACAAACCTGTACGTCTTTGGAGAATCTTTAAATAAAATGGGGTTGTTTTCTGACGTGACTAGTAGAGCTGCTGCCTCACAGCACCCAAGACGTGGGTTCGATCCTGACCTCGGGTGCTGTGTGTGCTTGTTCTCTCTGTGACCACGTGGATTTCCTCCATGTGCTCCAATTTCCTTCTATATCCCAAACACGTTCCGGTTTGTAGATTGACTGGCCTCTGTAAATTGCCTGATTGGCCTCTGTAAATTGCCCTTACTAGTGGATGATAAAGTGAGGTAATATAGAACTAGTGTGAACAGGTGATCGATGGTTTGTGGTCTCAGTGGGCCGAAGGGGCTGTTTCCACACTGTATTTCTAAACTAAACTAAAGAAAGTTGGGAGGAGATTTATTTGAGATGAATGAAATTATAAAGAAGGCCAGTTAGAATGAATAGGAAGGATGCATTTCAATGGGGAGTGAGGTCAACCAGGGAACATATATTTAAAGCAATTAGTAAAAGGATAAGAGAGTGTGGGAGGACTGGAAATCATTACCTGGAAGGACAGAGGAAGGCTTAATGAGCAACCATGTATAGGAATGACAGATTAAGGGACTGGTGTATTGCAGCCAAAGTTGCTAATAATAAAATCGAAGGATAAATGACAATTGTGAAGACACATAGCATTCACAACGTGATAAGATACAGGCAGAAAAGTGTTGGAAGATAATAGTTAATGTGCGGAAATATTGAGATTTTGTCAGAAAAAACGAAAAGCAGAATATTGTTTTGGCAGAGAGAGATGACGTGGATAGAGCAAGGACTTAGAAAGGTAAATGCCAGATGATATACGATAAAAGTGGGGAAGTATTTCTACAGCCTCACAGTGCATTAGTAGAGGCTGCGCGTGGCATACCAAATATCATTTTGGGCTCTTTCTTTAAGGAGGAAAATAATTGCCTGAAAATCAGTACAGAGAAAGCTCTCCAGGTTTATATCTGGGAGGACTTTGTTTTAATGAAGAAAGGTTGAGCAGGTTATGCTTATACTGATTGGAGTGTAGAATAATGTAAGAATTAATTGAAACATATCGGATTCCAAAGGGGCGCAACAAAGCAGATGCCGAGATCCCCTTGGCAGGAATATAGAACCAGGGAGCACAAGTTTAAAATAAAGGGGTCACCAGTTGAGAAAGAGATGAGGAAGAATTAGATATCTCAGAAGGAAGGAAATTTTGGAATCTTCAGCTGCACGCAACTCTGTCATTCAACATATTCTCGTTTGACATAGATTGTTGGTCTCTAGGTAAGTCAATGATTACAGAGGTCAGGCAGTAAAGTGGAGCTGACGTCAAGGTTAGCTCAAATTATTTTATTCAATGGCAGATACAGCTTGAGGAGCTATATGACATACTCGCGTGGGTGAGATGCATAGCCATGGTAGGCAGGAAATATATACTGGCAGTGGTCTGGTTCATTTCCAGGAATGAGTAGGTTAACCTATGATGAGCATTTGTCGGCACTGGGCCAGTACTCGCTGGAGTTTAGAAGAATGAGGGGGACCTCATTGAAAAGTACAGAGTAGTGACAGGCTTGGATTTAGTGGATGTGGGGAGGATGTTTCCACTAGTGGGAGAGTCTAGGACTAGAGGTGATAGCCTCAGAATTAAATGACGTTCTTTTAGGAAGGAGATGAGGAGACAGTTCTTTGGTGGTGAATCTGTGGAATTCTTTGTCACAGTCAATTGATATTTTTAAGGCAGAGATAGATAGATTTTTGATTAGTACAGTTGTCAGGGGTTAAGGGGAGAAGGCCGGAGAATGGTGTTAGGAGGGAGAGATAGACCAGCTATGATTGAATGGCGGAGTGGACTTGATGGGCTGAATGGCCTAATTCTACTCCTATTCCTTATGACCTTATGACATGGAAACATGCTCTTCTGCTTTACTCGCCCATGCCAACTAGGTTGCCAACCTGAGCAGGCCCGATGCGGACCTTTCACCGTCCGGCACGGCCTGAAACCACAACAGCCTCACCGCGGGAGAAGACGGCAGGGGAAGGGAAAAGACATTCTGGCCTCCCATCACAGTGAGGAGGGGACTAGAGGAGACTCACTGTGATGGATGTTTCTTTTTTTGTGTGTTGGTTGGGGTTGTGTAATTTGCTTATTTTATTGCTTTTATTGTTGGACTGTGGGTGACTAAATCTCGTCCAAAAAACTTGTTTTTTGGATGACAAATAAAGATATCTTGAATCTTGAATCTTGAATCTTGAATCTTGAGATAGTCTCATTTACCTCTGCTTTTCTCCCTCTAAATCTTTCTATGCATGTACCTGTCCAAATTTCTTCTAAACATTGTAATTGCACTTACACCCGCCTCCACAACTTCATTTGGCAACTCATTCCATGTACCCACCACCCTCTGCCGGAAACCTTGCCCCTCAGGTCTGCTTTATATCTTTCATTCTCACCTTAAATATATGCCCTGAGTTTTGGAGCCCCCTTACTCTGGGAAAAAGACTGTGACCTTCCATGTTATCAACACCCTTCAAGAATTTATATACTTCTGTAAGGCTACCCCTCAGCATCCTTCACGCGAGGGGAGTCAGTCATAGCCTGTCCAGTCTCTCCCTGTAACTCCAGGCCTCCAGTTTTATTCTTGTCAATCTTTTCTACACCCTTTCCATCTTAATAACTTCCTTCCTGTAGCTACATTACCAGAACTTACATAGTATTCCAAGTGTGGTCTCACCGAAGATTTGTACAGTTGTAACGTGATGTCTGAACTCTTGTATTCAATGCCCTGATCTATGAAGGTAATCGTGCCATCATGCACTTGTCCCCAGTCTGTAGTATTGAACTAGTGCATGGGTGATCGCTAGTCGGTGTGGACCTGGTGTGCCAAAGAGCTGTATCTCGAACCTAAATCTAAAAGACAGGTTTTCAATAGACAATAGACAATAGGTGCAGGAGTGGGCCATTCGGCCCTTCAAGCCAGCACCGCCATTCAATGTGATCATGGCTGATCATTCTCAATCAGTACCCCGTTCCTGCTTTCTCCCCATACCCCCTGACTCCGCTATCCTTAAGAGCTCTATCTAGCTCTCTCTTGAATGTATTCAGAGAATTGGCCTCCACTGCCCTCTGAGGCAGAGAATTCCACAGATTCAAAAACGTTTTTCCTCATCTCTGTTCTAAATGGCCTACCCCTTATTCTTAAGCTGTGGCCCCTGGTTCTGGACTCCCCCAACATTGGGAACATGTTTCCTGCCTCTAACATGTCCAACCCCTTAATAATCTTATACGTTTCGATAAGATCCCCTCTCATCCTTCTAAATTCCAGTGTCTTCCTTAGCTTCCCACAATGTCCTCGGCTACACTAGATCACGTCACATGGCTTTATCCACTTTAATGCTCTTTAAGCCCGCCAACACCTTCACTGTGGTATGTTTGGTATGTTCCAAGGCATCACAATTCCATCCCTTGAATTTCCCCGGTTCTATGCCTTTTTCCACATGAAATATGGATGAGAAATATTCACTCAAGACCTTGTCCATACCCTGCAGCTCCACACATAGACGATGATACTTATGGGTCCTTATTCTCTCTCTAGTTTCCATTTTGCTTTTGAAATATTCATAGAATCTCTTATGATTCCTTTAACTTATCTTGCAATATCTCATGTCCTCTTTTTGCCCTCCTGGTTTCCCTCTTAAGTGTCCTTAAGGTCTACTCCTTTACAGTAAGAAAAAAAATCAAGAAATGTCTTCCTGGCTTGTAGCATTAAACGTGCTGTCTCACCCCATTGGCCGCTGAAATTCAGTCCATTTGAGTCAACGGAATGAATTTCAAAGACAAAGTGCAATCCACTGAGGCAACAGTTGAAAGTGCTTGATTGCACTCACTGGTGATTAGTTCTAAGCAAATTGGCTTCAGCAGGGGGGGCTGCATGTCTGATCCATGGTCATGTTGCCTCAGGGTGAATATGCCTTCTCTAATAGTTGAGTGTGAGGAACAATCCAGTCTCTTCCTTCAAAACAAAAAATCTGATTGCAGTCACTGTGCGATGTACATGGCAAAAAATGATTAGCGACTAGTGGAGTTCCGCAGGGATCGGTGCTGGGGATGCTACTCTTCACGTTGTATATTAATGATTTGGATGAGGGAATTGAATGCTTTGTGGCCAAGTTTGCAGATGATACAACAATAGGTGGAGGGGCAGGTAGTGTAGAGAAAGCAGGGACACTGCAGAAGGACTTGGATAGGTTGGCAGAGTGGGCTAAGAAGTGGCAGATGGAATATGGTGTAGCAAAGTGTGGAGTCATGCATTTTGGTAGTAGGAATAAAGGCCTAGACTATTTTCTAAATGGGGAGAGAATTCAGAAACCAGAGATGAAAAGCGATTCGGGAGTGCTGGTGCAGGATCCAAAAAAATTAATTTGCATGTCGAATCGGTAGTAAGGGAGGCAAATGCAATGCTGGCATTTATTTCGAGAGGGCTGCAATATAAAAACAGGGGAGTAATGCTGAAGCTTTCTGAGGTACAGGTCAGACCGCATTTGGAGTATTGTGAGCAGTTTTGGGCCCCATATCTGAGGAAGGATGTGCGGGTAATGGAGAAAGTTTGGAGGATGTTTTGAGAGAGATCCCAGGGATGATTGGGTTAAGATATGATCAGCATTTGAAGGCACTGTGCCTGTGCCATCTAACGTATAGGAGGATGAGGGAAGACCTCATTGAAACTTACCGAATAATGAAAGGCTTGGAGAGAGTGGATGTTGGAGAGGATGTTTACACGCGTGGGAGAGTCTAGAAGCAGAGGACACAGCTTCAGAATAAAAGATGTTCCTTTAGGAAGAAGACGAGGAGGAATGTCTTTAGTCAGAGGGTGGTGAATCTGTGGAATTCTGTGCTACGGAAGGCTATCCAATTCTATGATTCAATCATTCTATGGCACAGATTTACGAGACACCTCGACAATAAACAGCAGTCCATTTTGTAATGGTGCAAACGATAGTCAGTGATGGAGGGAATGAATGTCTGGGAGGTTGATGATACCAATCAAGAAGGTTGTTTGGATATAATTGGTGTCAAGCTTCTTGCAATTTTCCAGAGCTGCATGCATCCAAGCAACTGGAAAATATTTCACCACACTCCTGACTGCTGCTTTCAAAGTGGCAGGAAGGCTTTGGGGTGTCAGTACTTTCAACTGCCAATGTAAACTTTTGTTGATTAATGCAATCTCGCTATTCTTAGGTCAGATTTACTATTGTGCTGAGTGGTTTAATACCACACTGTAGAGTTGAGTGATGGTTTATATTTGGCATAGAAAAAAAATACATTTTCCATCCTCTTGTTCAGATCAAGTGGCATGATTGATGGATCTAATTAAGATGACCAGATAACCACTGTGAAAAATAGGGACACTTTTTTTCCGAGGGGTACTGATACTAATTGTGAACATAAATAATAGGCCAGTTGTTTAATATAGGCCTCAAATTTCAACGGCAAACAGTGTCTTTCTCAAGGAGGACTTAGCTTTATCCACAACCTTTTTTCTACACATTATATTACCAGAGAGCCACTTGCAGCTTATGTTAGAATTAATTTCCATTTGCATTTGAACTCCATGAGCTCATTGTTACCTTGGTTCCTTAGATTAGTCATAGAACCGTATAGTGATACAGTGATACTGTGAGGAAACATGCCCTTCGGCCCAGCTTGCCCACACTGGCCCACAAGTCCCAGCTCCGCCAGTCCCACCTGCCCGCGCTTGGTCCATATCCCTCCAAACTTGTCCAATCCATGTACCTCTCTAACTGTTTCTTAAACGTTGGGATAGTCTCAGCCTCAACTACCTCCTCTGGCAGTTTGTTTCATACACCCACCACCCTATGTGTAAAATATTTACCCCTCAGATTCCTATTAAATCTTCTCCCCTTCACCTTAAACCAATGTGCTCTGGTCTTCGATTCCCCTGCTCTGGGCAAGAGATTATGTGCATCTCCCCGATCTATTGCACTCAGTCCACATTTGTCCACATACTCAGTCCACAAAATGAGTCCACATACTTTTCACAACTGGAAAGATGTGGTATATATACACACACTGCAGACTGGTATGATATGCAGGAATAATAGCACCAGAACCCAGAGCTGTCCAACGGAATTTTTCCAAGCTCCAAGTTCTTGATGATTGTACAGATAGTGGAAAGCCCCTGTTACTCTGGAGAATTCTTGTTTGTTAATGCTCAGACAGATCACTGAATTCCAGTTCCTTCCCCCAGTAGAAACGTGGAAACATAGAAACATAGAAAATAGGTGCAGGAGGAGGCCATTCGGCACTTCGAACATTGAACATTGTACAAGTAGCTCTTGGTGGCAAAGCCAAACTATGTCTCTGGATTTCCCACAGAAACATGATATATATTTTTTAAAGAGTTCCTGCAGGTAAAAATATAATTCAAAAGAAAGTATTCTCAACTTGGAGTCAAATAGCTTGTCAATTTCCATGGTTGCCGCAATTTCATATGCAGTCTGTTCATTCTCGCATGTGTATTTCCCCAGTCATACTAATATGCTCAAAGCAGAACAACACACTAATCAAAGGTATTTATTCACAAAATGCTGGAGTAACTCAGCAGGTCAGGCAGCATCTTGGGAGAGAAAGAATGGGCAACCCATTCCTTCTCTCCCGAGATGCTGCCTGACCTGCTGAGTTACTTCAGCATTTTGTGAATAAATACCTTCAGTCTGAAGTAGGGTCTCGACCCGAAACGACACCCATTCCTTCTCTCCAGAGATACCGCCTGTCCCGCTGAGTTACTTCAGCATTTTGTGAATAAATACCTTCAGTCTGAAGTAGGGTCTCGACCCGAAACGACACCCATTCCTTCTCTCCAGAGATACCGCCTGTCCCGCTGAGTTACTTACTCCTGCTTTTTGTTTCTATTACTGATTCAATATTCTCCTTTGAAGCATTTCACTACATGGTACAATGTTCAAGAATTTGGGAGGTAAGGTGTTTTGATTCCCTTTTTACAGGCATAGATTTTGGCCTTCTGTAATTAAAGTCTGTAATTCCAGAGCTAAAGAAGGCTCAATTTCTATCATTTTCAAAGGGACTGTCAGCACTGCAGGGGATGAGCAGCACCAATAGCCTTACTTGAAATTCATTGAGGTGCAGCAGATTATCATATGTTCACAGTCTAAAGAATGTCTCGACCCGAAACGTCGCCCATTCCTTCTCTCCCGAGATGCTGCCTGACCTGCTGAGTTACTCCAGCATTTTGTGAATAAATACCTTCGATTTGTACCAGCATCTGCAGTTATTTTCTTATATCATATGTTCAGGTGTTCATTATCTCCTGGGCAAGAAGTCAGTTTTTATGTGATCTTTTTATATACGATATTCTGATGAAGTGTCCTTGGTCCCAAATGCCCTTGCTACTCTTCTGCTTTTGTTTTACAATATCATTCATTTGTTACGTCGGCTCTGACAGAAATAAGCTTGTCTTAACTCGGAAGAATATCAACAAACTCCATTGAGAGTGGCAAGAGCACATTAATGTCAGGGTGTTGTGATGTCTTGAGAGGTCGGGAGCTTTTCTCTTGAAGGTTGGGAGGTGTGGGTGCCGGAAATGAAGACAGAAAAGTTCTTGTTTTCAAACTTAAATTCCATATATTTAGTCTTTTCCAAAAACAGGTCAACTTAATTGTTTGCAGACAGGTACACAAAACCAAAACAGGTAGTTAAATCAAAACTGTAGCTTGCTGCCTTCTTACAAAATATAGCTCTCCCTGCTCTCCCATTGAGGCAATCAGCTCATCTGGTTCAGCTGGGCAGCAATCAGTGTCAGCAGCAATCAGCTGGGCAGCAATCAGTGTCAGCAGCAATCAGCAGCAATCAGTGTCAGCAGCAATCAGTATCAGCAGCAATCAGTGTCAGCAGCAATCAGTGTCAGCAGCAATCAGTGTCAGCAGCAATCAGTGTCAGCAGCAATCAGTGTCAACAGCAATCAGTATCAGCAGCAATCAGTGTCAGCAGCAATCAGTATCAGCAGCAATCAGTGTCAGCAGTAATCAGTGTCAGCAGCGATCAGTGTCAGCAGCAATCAGTGTCAGCAGCAATCAGTGTCAGCAGCAATCAGTGTCAGCAGGGCAGGCAGCCCTGTTGACTATGGGTTTTGTAGTCTTTTGCTGGCAGCCATGATGGTTTGTAGTCCTTGTTGCATCCACTGGGAGGAAATGTATCTCCCCTCTATGACTCTACCTCTCATGATATCACTGTGTGTAGGAGGGAACTACAGATGCTCGTTAAACTGAAGATAGACACAAAATGCTGGAGTAACTTAGCGGGACAGGCAGCATCTCTGGGGAGAAGGAATGGGTGATGTTTCGGATCGAGACCCTTCTTCAGATAGGGTTGTTAATATCAGGGTTTCAGCTTTGCACAGCCACAGTTAATGTTTTTTCACAGTCGTTGAGTCTGAATACTGTGTAGGTGCAAGCTTCAGTTCACAGTCACAGGACCCATACAGCTGTTAGCATACTACTGTGTGACACACTAGGATAAGTTCTGCAACAGAACTTTGTGCACCCAACGTTTCATTGGTTTTCTGAAGTCATGGCAACTGTATTTTGTTTTGCATTTTGGCAATTCTGTAAATGTTTTCCACTTTCATGAAGCTTCACGTCTAGCTTAGAGTTGTGGCTGACATTTGAATCTTTATCAAACAATTTCACGACAATATCTTTCTACCAGAGTAAAAGATTACTGCATCTAATTAGACATAAAATGCTGGAGTAACCCAGCGGGACAGGCAGCATCTCTGGTGAGAAGGAATGGGTGATGTTTCGGGTTGAGATCCCACTTCAGAAGAGTCCCGCTGAGTTACTCCAGCATTTTGTGTCTATCTTCAGTTTAAACCAACATCTGCAGTTCCTTCCTACACACTGAATAAGTTATCATGTCTTCCTAACCTATTGGTAATTATACAGTCCTTTGCTATTTTGTGAAGAGAGCGGTGATTGCCAATAGCATGAGGAATATTGTCGATAATGTCACAAAGACGGAAGAAGGCATTTTCTGCATTAAAAACATGTGGGACTAAACTGACCCGAACAGTATGATTCAGATCACTGCATCATACTGACTCATGTTTGGACACTACATGGATGCATTCCCTTGGAAACATAAGTGAAAGGCCACTCCCCAGGCTTAGTACACCATGAAGTTTTCAAGAGAGAGTTAGACTTAGCTCTTATGGGTAAGGGAATCAAGGGATTATGGGGAAAAAGCCGGAACGGGGTACTGATTTTGAATTATCAGCCACGATCATATTGAATGACACTGCTGGCTCGAAGGGCCAAATGGCCGACTCCTGCACCAATTTTCTGTTTCTAAGTTAAGAGAATATGTGTGTTAGTGTGTGTGCGTGTGTGTAAAATTGAGAGAGAGAGTGAGGAAGATGATTGACCTGACTGGAAAATGTCATCTTGAATAGCATGACTTTCACGCTGGAATTACGATGATAAAAAAAACAAAATGCTTAATTCTCCATCCCACACACGCTCGGACCCAATCGGTCTGTGGCATCCAACACTGTTACAGTGAAGCCCAACACTTGAGGAACCACGCCTCGTGTCCCATCTGGGACATTGCAGCTTTCTGGGCATCACGTTGAATTGCACAACTTCAGGTCAGTTAATTTCTGTCTGCATCAGCCGTCCATCTGTGACATTGGTTCAACTTGCTTGTTTTTCCCCGCCGGGAGAGGAGGCCATTGCCAGCGTGACCTGCCGGGCATGTCTTCCTGCCTAATGATAGACACAAAAAGCTGGAGTAACTCGGCGGGGCAGGAAACATCTCTGGAGAGAAGCAATAGGTGACGTTTCGGGTTGAGACCTTTCTTCTTCAGAAGAAAGGTCTTGACCCGAAACATCACCTATTCCTTCTCTCCAGAGATGCCCCCTGTACCGCTGAGCTACTCCAGTTTTTGGTGTCTATCGTCGGTTTAAAACAGCATCCGCGGTTACTTCCTACACATGTCTTCCTGCCCTCTCCTTTTCACAACTGCAACAATTGTCTGAATATGTTCTCACCCTCTAACTGCTCCCAATCACTAATCGATCAGATAACCTTCTTTACATCTTATTCCCTGGTCACCTCAACTTTATCCTGTCAGAAACATCTCACCCACCCACCCTCCTGCAGTTTTACAAGCTTCTTCAATCCCTTTCTCAATACTGACATAGCATATTTGACCTGAAACGTTAACTCTGTTTTTCTTTCCACAGATGTTGAGTGTTTTCAGCATTTCCTGATTTTATTGCAACAGAAATGTTTCCATGTGATTAAACGGTATTGTTCAATTGCACAATATAATGAAAACGGTCTGAAGAAGGGTCTCGACCCGAAACATCACCCATTCCTTCTCTCCCGAGATGCTGCCTGACCTGCTGAGTTACTCCAGCATTTTGTGAATAAATACTTTCGATTTGTACCAGCATCTGCAGTTATCTTCTTATAATGAAAACGGATCCTTGAATCCTCTCAACAACACTTGGTCAAGTGTTCCATGGTCTCTCTAAAGACAATGAGGCTTTTTTATTTTGTTGAACTAATCTAAAACGGCAGAGTAGCTATTCCCTCAGGAGAAAGAGAGAGAGACTAAGAAAGGGAGAGGGAGTAAGGGAGAGAGAGAGAGAGAGAGAGAGAGAGAGTGAAAAATGGAGAAAGAGAAAGAGAAAGAAAGTGCAAGGCTTGAATAGAGTGAATGTGGAGAGGATGTTTCCACTACTGGGAGAGTCTAGGACTAGAGGACATAGACTCAAAAGTAAAGGATGTTCTTTTAGGAAGGAGATGAGGAGAAATTTATTTAGTCAGAGGGTGGTGAATCTGTGGAATTCTTTGCCACAGAAGCCTGTAGACGCCAAGTCAGTGGTTATATTTAAGGCAGAGATAGATAGATTTTTGATTAGTATGGTTGTCAAAGGTTATGGGGAGAAGGCAGGAGAATGGGATTGAGGGGGAAAGATAGAAAAGCTATGATTGAATAGTGGTGTAGACCTGAAGGGCCAAATGGCCTAATTCTACTCCTATCACTTATGATCTTATGATCTTATGAAAGTGAAAACAGGTGTGTGAAAGAGAGACCAGGATTGCCCATTGGTGCAGCAGTGTCACTATAATATGGTTATCATTGAGTTTGCGATGTGTTCCATGATGTGAAAACAGCCCTATTTGTCCAAAGCTAATGGCCAGAAAGGTCCTCAATGGAATAAGTGACAAAAACTGACGAGCAGGAACTGTCATCATTCATGATGCAGGAGTTTGATGATTCAAAGCAAAAGCCTCTGTGGGAAATGAAATTGAGAGAAATGAGAAAGTAAAGGCAAAGAACATGATGGATTTTTATGAGCTGCTCAACCTTGGTGATCTGTAAGAATTTAAATTCAGTAACAATGAGAAGTGACACAAAGATAATGCAGACAGCATAAAAGACCAAGAAACAGATTACATCCAGAGTGTGGCACGTGGTGCAGCGGTAGAGTTGCAGCCTTACAGTGACAGAGACACGGGTTCGATCCTGACTATGGGTGCTGTCTGTACGGAGTTTGTACCTTCTCCCTATGACAATGTGGGTTCTCCCCCGGTGCTCTGGTTTCCTCCCACACTCCAAAGACGTACAAGTTTGTAGTTTAATTGGCTTTAGTAAACATAGTAAATTGTGACTAGTGTGTGTAGGATAGTGTTAGTGTATGGGGCTCACTGGGTGGCACGGACTCGGTGGGTTGAAGGGCCTGTTTCCTCGCTGTATCTCTACCCTAGACTAAACTAAACTACAAAAGGATGGGCTGCATGGACAATGCTTCCTTCTTGACTCAACTTTGCAGGACCAGTTTTACCATTTACACAAAGGTTAAACAAAGCATGGTCTGTGATTCTTGCTTCCCTCCCAACTTCAAGAGGAATGCAGGATATGCTTTCCTGTTGTCCTGAAACGTTACCCATCAGTCTTCGATGCAGGCAGGATGAAAAATAGGCCATGCGGGACATTTCTCAAAGTCTCTCTGAAGGTGGCTGAAACTGGAAGAGCAGTGAGCCTGGGTGACACTTTTATATCTATGAAGTGAATGGGAAGCCCTTGCCATCGTCCCTTTGTTAAATTTCTGCCTTTCACATTTATTAAACCCTTGGATCACTGCTCCGCCTCTCTAAACCTGCTGGGTCCTGATCTGATGGCTGCAAATCCCTCGACATTACATAGAAACATAGAAACATAGAAAATAGGTGCAGGACTAGGCGATTCGGCCCTTCGAGCCTGCACCGCCATTCAATATAATCATGGCTGATCATCCAACTCAGTATCCTGTACCTGCCTTCTCTCCATACCCCCTGATCCCTTTAGCCACAAGGGCCACATCTAACCGCCTCTTAAATATAGCCAATGAACTGGCCTCAACTACCCTCTGTGGCAGAGAATTCCACAGACTCACCACTCTCTGTGTGAAGAAATGTTTTCTCATCTCGGTCCTAAAAGTCTTCCCCTTATCCTTAAGCTGTGACCCCTGGTTCTGGACTTCCCCAACATCGGGAACAATCTTCCCGCATCTAGCCTCTCCAACCCCTTAAGAATTTTATATGTTTCTATAAGATCCCCCCTCAGTCTTCTAAATTCCAGCGAGTGTAAGCCTAGTCTATCCAGTCTTTCTTCATATGAAAGTCCTGCCATCCCACGGATCAATCTGGTGAACCTTCTCTGTACTCCCTTACATGCCCGGGCTTGGCTAAACTCACCCGATTCTCCATCCAGTTGCAATTTAAAATCGCCCTTCAAAGTAGAGTTGTCAAGGACAGGATTTCAGGGAAAATATCAGTGGTTGCTCCATTTAGATTGCTCTGAAGTGGTTCTCTAAACGTGGCTGCAATAACACAGGTCATTCAGGAAATAGGACAACCTAGGCATATTAGGAAACCTAGGAAATAGGACAAATAGGCATATTCCATAATGCCATGGGATTGATTGAAGTTTTCTTGCACCATTGTAAGAAACGGCTGCATTTGATAGCAGTAGTGCAACTGGGTAATTCAACAGTGGGCTTAAAGAACTGTTTACAAAGTGTGAGTTTAAGTAAGTCGCCTATTACGTATATAGTTTATTTTAGTTTAGTTTAGAGATACAGTGTGAAACAGGCCCTCCGGCCCATCAAGTCCGATCCGACCAGCGATCCCCGCACATTAACACTATCCTTCACCCACTGGGGACAATTTACACTTATACCAAGCCAATGTACCTACAACCTGTACATCTTTGGAGTGTGTGAGGAAACCAAAAATCCTGGAGAAAACCCACGTGGTCATGGGGAGAACGTACAAACTCCATACAAACAGCACCCACAGTCAGGATCGAACTCCGACCACCGACGCTGCCCCCGCCCAGGGGCCTGCGGGCTTCCGAAGTCCACGCGAAGTCCACGCAAGCACTATAAGACAACAACTCTACTGCTGCATAGGGGAGTGCCTGTACTTTAAAAATGTATACTTCTAGTTGTTCATGTTAATAATAAGGATACTGAAAAGTCATCAAGTGAGGGAACTATCTTCCACTTAAATGTCAGTTTCAACACTGCAGATACGCAAGTTTGCTCCATGCATATTTGTAGGGTAATGCACAATATTGCTGCTCTCTTATAGAAAGTTGCTGAATTTTCATGAATTATGATCATTGACATATGAGTACTCATTCAGGATGGGCATTTGACAATCTCTCAGTGCAGAAAACAAACTGACAATAAGCCAAACTATTCAGCATCTCCCCTCCTTTCTAAGTACTTCTTCAATCCAGACCTGTCTTTGGATTTTGAGAAATGGATTGTTTCAGCAATAAACTTCTCTAATATTCAAACTACCACTGTAAAGTAAGTCTGCACCAGGATCATGGGTCAATGGCACTTTCTCCACCTGTAAATAGTGACTGGATGATAGGCCACTGATAATTTATTTCAGTCCATTGGATTTCACCATTTATTTTCTAAAGAGCTCAGTTTTTCGTCACTGGATTCACGGTTTGCTCTTCCTCTGAGCTTGGGTGTTTGTTAAGTCAGAGGTGGGAACTGAGATTTCAGCAAGCCCCTCGAAAAAACCTTCATGTGTCCTCCTAAAACTCGTTGTTGAGGTGATGAGTACGGACCTTGAGCAGTGTCCTTGTATCTCGGCTGCAACAATGAAGAGATGAAATCTGACTTTGACAATGGTGTAAAATGGCAGCCTGTTAACCTTGCCTGGGACTCCTTGTTTTACTGTGTGATTGAACTGGAATCTCATGCATAATTTGTTAGAAACAAAGAATAGCAGATGCTGGTTAACAAAATATAGACAGGAAGAGCAAGAGTAACTTAATGGGTCAGGCAACATCTCTGGACATGGATAGGTGACAATTCAGGTTGGGATCCTTGGACAATCTCGGACACCATATCTTGATCTTTCTGTCTCATAGAAACATAGAAACATAGAAAATAGGTTGCCTTCGGAGGCTGTGGGAGCGGCTGCGACTCGTCTCCGGAGGCTTCGGCGTGGGCCGCGTGGATGTCGGAAGCCCGCAGGCCCCTGGGTGAGGGCCGACATCGGGAGCTCCGGCAGTGGCAGCGGCAGCGGCAGCGTCTTCGCCCGCCCCGAATCGCGGGGCTTGGGTCGGCCCGCCGCGGACCTTTCACCGTCCGGCGCGGCCTGAAATAGGCCGCGGGATTTTCTCCGCCTGGCGGGGGCTTCAATGTCGGGAGCCCCGACCGCCCCGACGTGACAAATTCAACAGCCTGACCGCGGGACAAGACGGCAGGGGAAGAGAAAAGACATTCTGGCCTTCCATCACAGTGAGGAGGGACTGGAGGAGACTCACTGTGATGGATGTTTCTTTTGTTTCTTTTGTTTGGTGTTAGTTTATGATTGTATGTGTTATTGCATTTTTATTGATTATTCTTATTGGTCTTATTGTTGAACTGCGGGTAATTTTTTCATTTCACTACACATTTATGTGTATGTGACAAATAAATGACTATTGACTATTGACTATTGAGGTGCAGGAGGAGGCCATTTGGCCCTTCGAGCCAGCACCGCCAATCATTGTGATCATGGCTGATCATTCACAATCAGTAACTCGTGCCTGCCTTCTCCCCATATCCCTTGATTCCGCATGAAAGGTGACAGAATATTGACTAACGTCTACCACAAACTCATCAACTCCCACAGTTATCTGGACTACACTTCCTTCCATCCTACCTTTTGCAAAGACACTATTCCCCTGCTCTCAATTTCTCCGTCTGCTCCCAAGATGAGGCTTTCCATTCTTGGACATCCACCATGTCTTCTTTATTTAGCAAATGTGCTTTCCCTCCAGCTGTTGCAAATGGATCTCTCACTTGCACCTTCTTTGTGTCCCAAAGTTCTGCCCTCACTCCCCCTCCACCCACATAGAACACGGATGGAGTTTGCCACGGTCTTCTCCTTCCTACCAGACCAGCCTATCATCTTCTGTCAGCTTCAACATCATCCCACCACCTGTTACATCTTCCCATCCCTGCCTCTTTCCGCCTTCTGCATAAACTGTTCTCTGCACAACTCCTTGGTTCATTCATCCCTTCCCAAACCACTACCATCCCAGGTACTTTCCCCAGTAACTGCAGGAGATGTAACATCTATCCATATACCTCCTCCCTCACCTCTATTCAGCACCCCCAGCAATACTTCCAGGTAGAACAGATGTTCACAAGCACCTCCTCTTATCTCATCTACTGCATCTGGTGTTCCCGATGTGGGCTCCTGTACATCGTCGAGACCAAGCATAAACTCAATGATTGTTCTGTGGAACATTTGCGATCAGTCCGCTAAGGCCTGTTACATCTCCAGTTGATACATGGAGTTAAAATGTACCAACAGGAGATCCAACAGGCCTTAGCAAACTGATTCCCATATTGACCTTTCTGTTCTGAGCTTCCTCCATTGTCAGAATGAGGCCACATGTAAAGTGGAGGAACAGCATCTCCTATTCCAGTACAGCACAAGAACAGGCCCTGCAGCCCACAGTGTCTGTGCCAAACACTGATACCAAGTTAAACTGATCTCTCAGACTGTTGGGAATTATTTCTATTTATAAAGTCAAAAATCAAGGAGAAACCAAACTGAAAACACCGTGGAGAGGTGCATCATAATCAAAGAGACATTACTTGCTTATCTTTTCTCAGCACATCAAGTAGTACTTTGCAGTTTGGTCCAGTGTGAGTCTCTGGAGTCATTCCTCATTAACCATCCACCAGACAACCTCAACCAGAATTGCCAGCAATTGTCGGCTGGTCTCTGTGGAAGCCGGCCACTCTAGGTCAGTCGGTTGCCTGAAAATGAATGATGAGCATCCTTGTCCCAATTCTGCAATCCTCAGCTCTGCGTAGAGCTCGGTTGCCACATTTCTGTTATCCCAGCTGGTGGCACGACTGGACAGCAGGAAGAATGTTATGTTTCCACATGGATCACAGGGAAGTTTTGCTTGCAAGCCCCCATTGTGAGTTGATTTTTAACAGGATGCTTGTGAGGAGCTTTAACATAGTGCTGATCCCACCAAAACTCGCTCTCTGCTGCAAGACTTTCAGCCACACTCGTGAGAGAGATGTAGAGAAAGCAGCTTGGATTGCAATTGGGGAATTCCCCCTACCCACCCTATGGGCTTGTCAGGGCCACTGAGCACAGCTTTATTTGCCTCAATGTCAGGAATTGTCAGAGATGGACGATGAGGCCTGTTGTAAACAAAATGTAATTCATTTTTACCTGCTGCAGGAGCAAATGGGTGGCAGATCTGACATGCAACTGAAGGGATGTGGTTGCGAACACTCTGGTTAGATGGCAAGCGTGGATCATTCAGCGACTGAGCCAAATGCTTTCGATCAGAAAGGCCCTGTGCAGTGCGGGACTTTGTCAATAACTGGGGGGCGTTCCCATTAGAAGATTACACTCTTGTCGATGTTGGATTGGAGTGCAGGCATCTGACCATCAGAAGATCCAGCATTACGGCTGTACCAAAAGCCACCAAGAGCTATTTTGTTAAGTGTCTAAGTTACCCTTTGGGATGCAACCCGTCTCCGCAGGCCCCTGGATGAGGGCCGACATCGGGAACTCCGGCAGCAGCAGCGACAGCGTCTTCGCCCGCCCCGAATCTCGGGGCTTGTGTCGGTCCGCCGTGGACCTTTCACCGTCCGGCGTGGCCTGAAATAGGCCGCTGGCTTCTCACCATCCGGCGGGGGCTTCAATGTCGGGAGCCCTGCCCCGACGTGGCAACTTCAACAGCCTGACCGCGGAAGAAGATGGCAGGGAAGAGAAAAAGACATTCTGGCCTTCTATTACAGTGAGGAGGTGACTGGAGGAGACTCACTGTGATGGATGTTTCTCTTGTTTGGTATTAGTTTATGATTATATGTGTTATTGCATTTTTATTGATTATTCGTATTGGTCCAATAACACTGCTGCGCTGGTCAAGAAGGCACAACAAAGACTGTTCTACTTAAGAACACTGAAAAAGTCTGGTCTACCCCAACAGCTGCTGACGACCTTCTACCGCTGCACCATAGAGAGCATCCTAACGCATGGCATCAGCTGCACGGAGGCAGAAAGGAAAGCTCTACAGCGGGTAGTCCATAGAGCTCAGAGGGCCATCGGAACACAGCTACCAGACTTGGAGGGCATCTACAACACACGATGCCTCAGAAAAGCCACCAGCATCCACAAAGACTCTTCACACCCCTGCAACAGTCTGTTCGAACTCCTTCCATCGGGCAGACGATACAAGGCCTTCTACGCCCGCACCTTCAGACTCAGGAACAGCTTCATCCCCAGGGCCATAGCTGCTATGAACCGGTCCTGCTGAGCCGGATGGCCACAACGCATAGATCAACTTGCACTTTACCCTGTCTAAAAACTGTTACAATTGTTTCATTTCGTTGGGTTGCTGTTAATTACTTAAATTATTGCATCGTATGGGAGGCACATTCCCAATCTCGTCGTACCCCTGGGTACAATGACAATAAAGATATATTGTATTGTATTGTATTGTATTGTATTGTCTTATTGTTGAACTGCGGGTAATTTTTCATTTCACTGCACATTTATGTGTATGTGACAAATAAATGACTATTGACTATTGATCTCATCAATGGCGTGGAACTCGGCCTTATGTTGCTCCTCATCCTTTCCTTCTTTCTACAATTCTTTGGCATTTTTAAACTAACCTTCCTTGAGTCATTGAGTTATATAGCATGGAAACAGGCCTTATTGGCCATCGATCCTGTGCTGACCAACAAACATTTGTTTTCATTTACAGAGACCAATCCAATTTTGTTCTCCCCATGTTCCCTTCAGAATTCCACCATCGACCAACGCACTTGTGGCAGCTTTCAGTGGCACGCTAACCAATCATCCACACATGTCTGGAATTTGGGACAAAATAAGAGGACCAGAGGAAATTCTTGCTGCACAGGGAGAAAGGGCAAACACGAGACTGACAGCACCAGTGTTCCGGATTGAACCCGGGTCTCTGTATCTCTGAGGGTCCAGCTCTTCTGTATGCACCACTTTGTTGTCCAATTAAACAATATCATTTCTTTGCCCGATTGCATCCATTTTTCATGGCTTTTATTTCTGCAGTTTTGTTCTTCAATCAAAAATAAAATTAGATATTTATTCATGTTCCTTATTTATTCATGTATCTTATAATTCCACAGTCACAATTGAATTTCAATAATCTATTTGTCAATGTAATACTCCCATTCCATTATTTGAAAGATCTGAATTATATCCTCATCTTTAACTTAAAGATGTTCTTTAAGTTTTGCTGTCGTTTAAAGTCGAGGGGTAAACATTCACCAGGATTGTTTTAGGACTATGGGATGTTTGATTTGCACCTGAGAATGGTTTCTACCTGATGTGGCCTTGGTTCAATTTCTCATTTAAATGATGTCAACAGAGCAGTTACTTTATATTGCAGTGAAATAATTAGTGAAGTAATGTTTGCAGTTTCTAATTGGCTCAGCATTATTATTTAAACAATAAGCACTGTAATTTTCAATTATGTTCAAGGAAAATGTTGGAGGAGGATCTGGCATGGAAGAAAATGTTTGCAATTGTGCCACGGAGTGATAGGAAGTGGGTTAGCTTCATGATCTGTCAAGCAGAAATTTCTGAATTTCAGCCCACTCATTAGAACCAAGTTTCAAGACACATTTTTCTTAAGAAACAATGGGAGAAATAAGAGAGAAAGTTCCTTGTAGCATTTGGTGACAGTGGCTGATACCTAGTTATTTCATCCTAGTTAACCTGGTTATTTCATCACGCTAAGGAAACTCGTGACTGTCAATAGGAAAAAGATGAACACCCTTGATTCGACTTTGTCAATTATTTTTTGACACTCATTCCTTCACTGTGAAATACACTCCTTCAGTTTTGGCCATACTGAGAACTCAATGCTTTTACCTGTGGACAGTATGTATTAATGATACATCAGGTGTCTGAAATATCTGCAACTATTCAGATCTACCCTGAATTATTACCAGATTACCTTGGTCAAATACAACCTTCCATCCTCTCCCCTTCTTCCTTTCCTGGTGTTGCATGTTTGCTTTGCAAGCCCACTGTTCTTTCTCCCAGCCATGATCATTTGAAATGGAAGGCTGAGATGTGCATCAATTCCTGGATGCAATTAGTAGGTTTGGATCCCTTGAAGTCGGCAAAAGACACGACAGCACTTGCTGTCCATTCCTCTAAACAAATATAGAAAACAGCTACATGGAGTCATAGTGACAATCAGAGCAAACAGACCAACACTAGCATGTAGATGCTGGATCACTCTGAACAACATCTGATAGGTACTTCCTCGTGGTGCATACAGCACAATCATGTGTGTGAGGTTAAGAGAGCGACTAGGCTTGTGCCTGAGCTCCAAGAAAGTGCATTGGCATCATTGCATGTCTACGCCACATATTTCCCACAAACCATAACTGATGATATCGGTTGTAGCACCTCCAATGGAGCAAAATGCACTGTGACACATTGTGGGAAAATTAGTCAAGAATATTTTGCATTAAGCAATATAAGAAGATAGTCGGGCAATTAACTAAAAGACTGGTTAATGTAATGGTCATTAAGGAGCTTCTTAAAAGAGGGGAGAGGCGGAGAAATTGAGCAATTTAGTGGGGAAAGTCCAGAGTCTGGAACCTGTGCAATAGGCACAGCCTCTTCAAGAGGCCATAATTGTAGGAGTGCATGATATCTTAGAGGGTTGTTGACTTGGCGAAATTGCAGAAATGAGGAAGAGACAGTGAGGGAAAACATGAAGGGATTGAAAGCAATTTTAGGCCTGGCTTAACTGGGGTCTAATGTAGATTAAGTAGCTGTTTAATTCGAGAACATGGAACGGAATTTTGCTGAACGTCAAGTTGATGAAAGATAGAATGAGGACGGCTGGTTAGGAGTGCATTGATATGCAAGAGTCTGGAAAGGAAAATATCATTTGATGAGCTAGACGAGCTGAAACAAATGGAAACAATAAATCTGTAAAGGTGGAGATAGGCTCAATGATGGATTAGATATCCAAAGGTCATCTTAGGCCAAATATGACACCACAGTTTAATTTCAGTTTAAACAGCTTCTAAAAAAGGGGAACCAGGGTACAGAATTTTGTGCTAGGGCACTTTAAGGAGAATGGGTTTGGGATTCAGAAAATAAGAAATGTCTGCTCATTCAATATTGGATGCTGAATATGCAGGGTGGCAATTCAACGTTATTACGTGGTCAAGGGTTTAAGGGACCAATTGAGGTAATGAGATAAAGCTGGGTGTTGTCGACAGTCATATGGACACTTAAACTGAGGCTTGATATAATTGTAGAGTGATTCCTTGATGAGGATCCAGAGTTTGGCACAGATAATCCTTGTGTCATACAGAAAATGTTAGCACGACGGAGGAGGAAGAACACTTGAGATAATTCCTTGGCTCTGATTAGATAGATAAGATCAAGTAAGCCAAATGGATATTATCAAAGAGGTATTTAATGATGGGAGCAAGTTCATTAGTGTAACAATTATACTATGTCATCAGTGACATTGATAGTAGCTGCCTCCTTCTCATGGGAAGCATGGAAATCTATTTGAAGAGAATCAAAGTGTTTTAGGAAAGAATGAATGGAACTGAGGGTCAATAACACATTCAAGGACAATGGAAAGGAGTGTAAATTGGAAGTAGATGTGAAGGCATATGAGCTATTACTTTTCCCAATATGGTGGCAAATGCAGACCCTGCATATATAGTTCATAGGTTTTAAGTCAAAGGAGCAGAAATAGGCCATTCAGTCCATCAAGTCAATTCCACCATTCAATCATGGTTGATCTATCCTTCCCTCCCAACCCCATTTTCCTGCCTTCTCCCCATAACCCCTGACGCCCATACAAATCAAAAATCTGTCAATCTCCACCTTTAAAACATCCATTGACTTGGCCTCCACTGCCTTCTGTGGCAATGAATCTGACTGATTTACCACCTTCTGACTAAAGAAATTCCTAATCTCCTTTCGAAAGGCACATCCTATTATTCTGAGGCTATGGTCTCTGGTCCTAGACTCTCCCACTAGTGGAAACATACTCCCGCATCCATGTGGAGAACTAATATACTGTATGAACCACATATGTGCAAACCTAAAGATCTACATAACAGACAAATTGATTTCACTGAACCTAATTTCACCCATGAACTAAGTGGAGATGTGGAATGTTTTAGACGTGGTTATTTAAGGAAAAGAGCCATAAGTGAAAGCAGTAATGGTGAATGCACTGTGATACTGGGGAAGTGTTGTGAACAGACCCATCAGGACAAAGACCTAAACGGATTAATAATGAGATAACAGTCAAATTCAAATGTGTCATTCTTTTGCTGAGGGTTTTTTGTTATTCATTATTTGAGCCTATGCCCTAGTTTTGTTTAATCAATTATCTATATACTAAAACTCTTGTTTGTTTGTTTGTTGTTTGTCTGTTCCTGAACTACAGCCAAAACGGTACACGACAATTTTAGACCCATCTTACTCACCTTCATCCCTTTGGTGCAAATGGGTATAAGAAGTTTCATTGAATAGTTATATTTTAAAATATAAAAGTGTTATATTTTTTAAGTTATTCACATTTTAAAGTTTAAATCTATCTCTTAGGGAGGGAGGGTGGTGGAGGGAGGGGGAGGAGGGAGGAGGGAGGATAAGGGGTGTTGAGGGGGATGGAGTGATGGGGAAGGGGGGAGGGGAAGGGGAGGGAGCTGGGGGGAGGGTGGAGAGGGAAGGGGAAGGGAGGGGGGGGAGGGAGGGGGGAGCTGTGGGATGGGGAGGGGAGAGGGAGGGGAGAGGGAGGGGGAGAGGGAGGAGAGAGGGAGGAGAGAGGGAGGGGGGGGAGAGGGAGGGAGGAGAGGAGGAGAGGGTGCTGCACCAATGTAGGAGAGGTTTGGGTCCACTTGGTCTAGTAGAGTGATAAAATTCCTTATGTGATCCATATTATTTTCATGCATTTTTAATTATACTTAAATATTTGAACGCTGTGCTATTCATTGATAATATGATTAAGTTCGACAGTTTCTTCTATAGCTTGTCGAAAGCTTAGTTCAAAAATCGTTTCTTCTTCTTCTGCAATCCTTAAGGGTTGTGGATAACAGCCATGGGAGGGCAATGAATTGGTGCAAAGACAAGCAGGTCCCCAGGTGACTGAAGACCAGGTTTTGCTGCACAAATCATACCCACAAATGTTGTCAGGCACACACACACTCCAAGCATGCAGGCATAGCCATACAACCTTTCTAATGGAACCGCTCCCTCAAATCTCATCAGTTTGGTCTTTTAATCCTTCTCCTTTTTCCTTCAGTCCCCTTCCCACTTCCTCCAACTGCCTCCCTCAGCTTTTATCCTCCATCTGTGCCTCTTCCTTCACCTCCTTCCGCCTTCAGTCATCTCCTCCCCAGTCTCATTATCCCACCTCTCACCCGCACTTCTCCATGCCACCTTAACCTCCCAACACCAGAGGGCAGAAGCCGTAGTGTGCAGTCATTCAGAATAATGACAGTGCAGGGCCTCTGCTCTCACAGGATGACTATTCCTCTGAAGATGGACTCAAAAACCTGGAGTAACTCAGCGGGACAGGCAGTATCTCTAAAGATGGGCCTCGACCCGAAACGTCACCCATTCCTTCTCTCCAGAGATGCTGCCTGTCCCGCTGAGTTACTCCAGCTTTTTGTGTCTATCTTCGGTTTAAACCAGCATCTGCAGTTCCTTCCTACACATGACTCTTCCTCCATTTGCCTGGAAATGTTTCACCTAGACTGGCCAGCTGACTACAGATGACTGCATGCCCACCATCTCTCGACAGCAGGGTGCAGCTGGCAGATGGATAAAGATTCTCCACAGGCGATCTGCGAATTCTGGGTGAGACCATCGACCTTGCGCCATGTGGCTACAGGGGGTTGAGGATGGGGAGGCCAATTGGGAAATAGCCTTGATGAGAGGAAGCAGCAGCAGTCAATGTGTAATAGGTATTGCAATTTTCATTATGGGCTAGATGTGCAGAGAATTGGTGGAAGCTCAAAGGCTTCAACTTTAAATTTTCAGCTCAACAGCAAGATAATACTTTCAAGTTCTCTACCACAAAGGGTTCAGAGGTGAAAAAAATCCCGGGTTATTGCCAAACATCTGCCTCAACAATATTGATTGAAGTGAAACACGGTAGGAAACGAATAGCCTATGATGGAAAAGAAAATGTATTCATTATATTTAACAAGATCATCAAACAAAAACTGTCTGAGCATGCAAGTAAACATTGTCATTTTACATTTACATGAAACTCTGTGATGAACAATAACCAAGAACAATAGTAGAATTGGGAGCGCATCCCATATTAAGAGAACTGAGATTTTGGATTTTCTATGCTGCTCCTTGACGAACTTGTGACCTTGCAACAATACAAGACGCAAAGAATGTGATACAAAATAAAAGATATTGGGTCTGACGTGCAAGTCACTTTGATGAAAGTATTATTTCTGTGTGGAAAAAATCTTACCTGTGATTTTGAGAGTAGAATTTTAGGCTCTTGTCCTCAGGGAGGTAGCAGGCAGTCTGAGAGTGCTTGCTGTAAAAATATCGTTTATAAATCCTCCTTCATTAGGGAACCAATGAAGGTGCAAAAAAAGAGTTTAATAAAAGGGCAAGATCTCAATACCAGAGCTATTAGTGCATCATAAACCTTGTTTCTAATGGAAGATAGACACAAAAAGCTGGAGTAACTCAGCGGGTCAGGCAGCAGCTCTGGAGAGAAGCAATGGGTGACGTTTCGGGTCGAGAGCCTTCTTCTCATGGGATGTCATCACAAGAAGGAAGTCTTCCTCTCTTGTTGAACTGGTATAGCTGTAATGCATCAAAACCCTGTTTTAAAATAATCTGTTTTCCATCTGCCAGTGAACAATGGCAGTCATCACATGGCTCAAACAACTTGGCCACTAAAGCCTCCCGGTCCTCAGGGCAAGAAACCTGGAACACACTTGCCCGAAATATATAGAGTTAACTTCATATGTGAGATTAATGGGCTCTCATTCACCAAACGTGCTGAGGGATATGAAGCTAAAATGGGTATAATAGGTTGTTTCCCAAATTAGCCATGATCCCAGGGAAAAGCAAAACAAGGTTGAAATTTAAACAATACGACTTTTCTTCCCAGATCTACAGGAGTCGCTGGTGCAGAAAGGCATCAAGCATCATCAGAGACCCACACCACCCTGGCCACACACTCCCATTTCACTCCTGTTATTAGCAAGAAGGTATAGGAGCCTGAAAACTGTAATGTCCAGGTTCAGGAGCAACTTCTTCCCAACGACCTTCAGACTATTAAACACGAAGATAGACACAAAATGCAGGAGTAACTCAGCGGGACAGGGAGCATCTCTGGAGAGAAGGAATGGGTGACATTTTGGGTCAAGATCTTTCTTCAGACTAAAAGATAGTATAAGAAAATAACTGCAGATGCAGGTACAAATCGAAGGTGTTTATTCACAAAATGCTGGAGTAACTCAGCAGGTCAGGCAGCATCTCAGGAGAGAAGGAATGGGTGACGTTTCGGGTCGAGACCCTTCTTCAGACCTTGGTCAATGGGTCACCAACAAACCCAAAAGGGCGAAAGTCCATCCAAAACCAGAGGGTATACTGTAGGTTTTAGGTGAGAGGAATTTTTTTCTAAGGACCTGAAGGGCAACTTCTTCACATAGACAGTGGTGCATATATGAAATGAGCTTCCAGAGACCATGACCTTTCTGTCATGGGCCTCCTCCAGTGCCATAGTGAGGCCCATCGGAAATTGGAGGAACAGCACCTCATATTTCGCCTGGGCAGCTTGCAGCCCAGTGGTATGAACATTGACTTCTCCAACTTTAGATAGTTCCTCTGTCCCTCTCTTCCCCTCCCCCTTCCCAGATCTCCCTCTATCTTCCTGTCTCCACCTATATCCTTCCTTTGTCCCGCCCCCCTGACATCAGTCTGAAGAAGGGTCTCGACCCGAAATGTCACCCATTCCTTCTCCCCTGAGATGCTGCCTGACCTGCTGAGTTACTCCAGCATTTTGTGAATAATTTCTTCAGACTAATGTCAGGGGATGGAAACACACGGATAAGGAAGTGTAAGGTGTGAAAATAGGACAAAGGGAAAGTAGGTAAAGGAAAATGTAGAATAGATCATTGTTCGCTGGGGGAAGTTAACAAAGCAAACAGAGATAAAATGTAGTTGGAGACAGTAAGACTGGTCGGAGAACTGGGAAGGGGGAGGGATGGAGAGAGAGGAAATGCAAAGGTTACTTGTCCATTGGTGATTTCTTGCAAAATAAACATGTTTTACCACAATGCTGAAGCAAAGAACCGCTGCCACAAATTATTTCACCCAACATTTTTGGCAGTTCCTAGGCTGCCTGGTCATCAGCCAAAGGCTTTTCACTGTACCTCGGTACACGTGACAATAAACTGAATTGAACTGAACCCTTTTCACTTTATGCAACTTCGCCAGAGCCTTAAACAAGTTAAACTGCCCATAACTCTCCACACTGTTTCATTCTGTTTCAATCTGAGCTTTGTCCTTCTTAAGACTCTAACCCTTCAAGGTCGTCCTGAGTCCAGGTGGAATGCAGCATTAATTTTGATCCTCCGTTTACAGAGTTAATAACATTTCCATTTCCACACAGACTCCTGATTGTTGCTTTGTAATCACAGTGGATTCCATTGGCCTGGGCTGTCCCATATTATTTAATCTATTCTGTGTCATTAACCGTGGTGCTCACAATGGGCACAGCCAATCCAAGAGCACATCATATGAATGTTATTCTTTTCTTAACATTTCACGGCATTATGTTTCTGCTCCAGTCTGATCACATGACCATTTCTATCAACATTGCCCACGATTGCAACGTTAAATCACTTCAACCTACTGAGCAGCCACTTACATGGTAACTGCAATAATCTGTAACGTGAAAGGAGGCCGCACGTCCTATCCACATGAATGAAAGCAGTTCCCGCTTTACGTATGTGCTTCCATAAACATTTATGCTTTTGACAATGTTTTGCCTTTGTCAGGTTTTGCGTCACCATGGAGTAGCTGTACTCTCTCCAACAACTTGTTAAGAGGGTTAGATGTGGCCCTTGTGGCTAAAGGGATCAGGGGGTATGGAGAGAAGGCAGGTACGGGATACTGAGTTGGATGATCAGCCATGATCATATTGAATGGCGGTGCAGGCTCGAAGGGTCGAATGGCCTACTCCTGCACCTATTGTCTATTGTCTATTGTCATCACTCTCTAGTTATATTTCTTCCAGGCAGATCATTTGTAATGAACAAGCCACCACCCTCTCTCAGCACGGGTTCACTATCACTTGCATCAATGTCCCTCGGTTATCACCCTGTCACTGATATGATCTTTGTTCTCTGTATGTCTCCCACTTCTTTGCAACTTAAAACATGCTGTGTTGAAATATGCACCTCTTTGATGAAAGCTCATCTACGTAAAATATCAGAGTTAACCTCTCTCCAAAGATGCTGCCTGACCTACTGAGTACTGCTAGCATTTTTTGTTTCTATGTTTCTATGTTTCTATGTTTACCTGCCCACCCACGACTTGCCCAATACACGCATACTTCCCTCCCTCTACGCGATTCTCCATTCTTGCCACATTCTCTTTACATCTGCCCAATCACCTTCCCCTCAGTTAACAATGAACCATTCTACATTTCCTTATCATCATCTGCTTTGATCTGTCCTTTTTTAACACCTGACCCTTCTACCTCTAAACATCCTCTCCTCTGACTCTCTGTCCGAAGAAGGGTCTCGACCCAAAATGTCACCCATTCCTTCTCTCCAGAGATGCTGCCTGTCCCACTGAGTTACTCCAGCATTTTGTGTCCATCTCCTCCCCAACAATTTGATTTTCTACCCCACGTGTTACATTCTTCACCCTTCCGACCATCTCTATGCCTAGCCACCTCTTTCATTTGGATCCTCTCTTCCTACCTAATCAATTTTCTAACCCTGCCCAGTACTGAATGCTTACTTTCAGTGACTGATGTACAAGGATATCTTGGTCTCGTTGTACCTCCCCTTTTCCTAATCTGACACCATTCAGATAATAATCTTCCTTTCGTTCTTCGCACCAAAATGGATAACTTCACATTTAGCCACATAGCTCTCGATAGAGTCCAAGGCTGTTATTTGGGCAATGCCTCTGGAGACACAGAAGCTGTCAGTCTGGCAATGTGGCAATGACACAAAATGAAGACATTGTCTGGGCAGCCCAGCTGTCTGGCATTGATCATTAAAATTTTCTGCATGATTACAGGCAATTTGCAATTTTATTTCATGAATCTCTTGTGATTCTTGTACCTTTCCATATACTCCAGGTGAACTTTGTGTAATGAGCCATCATCAGGAAGCCCACAGTGTTCACACATACCGTGCATGTGCTGCCTGCATCTCTCAATTCAAGAGGGAGGTAAACACTCCTCTTTGTAAACAGAGAACCTATGACACCTCCTTAATGCAGGGATCATCTTCATGCTGGGCCCCTGGCTGACAACGCCACCAGGATCTGCCCAAAAACAATTTTAAAGTGAGGAATCTGCCACCATCACAGTGGCTCTGTGGCCACTGCTCTGCCTACAGTAAGTGGCAGATCTCAGTCACCATTCATTTGAAATATTGGAGATTCCATCGGCATTGGTACATGCCCAGGTATACCAATACACACAACATAGAAAAGCGCAGCTCAGGATTCAAAGGTTTCAAAGGTTTCAAAGGTCAGTTTATTGTCACGTGTACCAAGTAAGGGACAGTAATATTAGTATTACCACACAGCCATACTAAAAAAAAAAAGCAACAAGACACCACCACTACATAAAAGTTAACATAAACATCCACCGCAGCGGATTCCCCACATTCCTCACTGTGATGGAAGGCAAGAAAGTGTAAACTTCATCCCTCATTTTTCTCCCGCGGTTGGGGCAGTCGAACCATCTGCATCAGGGCGATCGAAGCTCCCGCAGCGCCGGTCAAATCCCCCGTGTCGGGGCGGTCAAATCCCCCGCGTCGGGGCGGTCAAAGCTCCCACGTCGGGGCGGTCAAAGCTCCTGTGGCTTGGAACTCCCGAAATCGGTCACTAACCAGAGACCGCGAGCTCCACGATGTTAAAGTCCTCAAGCCCCCGCGGTTGGAGCTCACAGATCAATCCCTGGCAAAGGGATCGTAAGCTCCGTGATGTTAAAGCTGCGCAGACTCCCACGGTTGGAGCTCCCAAAGTCAGTCTCCAGGAAAGGCCGCCAACTCCACGACGTTAGGCCGCAGTGCAGATGGAGATATGATAAGGAAAATAATCACATCTCCGTCGAGGTAAGAGATTTTAAAAAGTCCCCCCCCCCCACATTAAACAAGCTGAAGAGCACTAAAAACATTTAACACATAGTAAAAAAACAACAAAGAAGGAAGCAACAAGCAGACTGTTGACGAGCCAGTGGGATTAAGCCTTTACCGCCCACAATATCTGTGCCAACCATGATGCCAAACTTCCTTGTTACTGTTTACGATTTCCTGGACAGAACACTATTGCTCCTCTTCCTGACTGGAGGCCTCTCACATCCTGCTGCTTATCCTGTTGGAGGCTCAGAGGAATGTTCATGTTCATGTGATAGGAACAGAATTGAGCCATTTGGCCCATCAAGTCCACTCCGCCATTCAATCATGGCTGATCTATCCCTACCCCTCAGCCCCGTAAACCCTGACACCCATACTAATCAACAATCTATCTATCTCTGCCTTAAAAATATCCATCGACAGCTTCCACGGCCTTCTGTGACAAAGAATTCCACAGGTTCACCACCCTCTGACTAAAGAGATTCAGCCTCATCTCCTTCCGAAACGAATGTCCTTTTACTCTGAGGCTATGACCTCTGGTCCTAGACTCTCCCACTAGTGGAAACATCCTCTCCGCATCCACTCTATCCAAGCCTTTCACTATTCGTTATGTTTCAATGAGGTCCCCCCTCATCCTTCTAAACTCCAGCGAGTACAGGCCCAGTGCCATCAGCTGCTCAGCATATGTTAACCCACTCATTCCTGGGATCATTCTCGTAAACCTCCTCTGGATCCTCGCCAGCACTATAGTGCACATCCTTTCTCAGATATGGGGCCCAAATGCACACCAGTGTAAACATCCCTACTAAATCTTGAAGAGAACAAAAGGTGCAACTCATGGTTTTAAACTAAACACCTCCCAAAGCACTATCCCTCAAGTTCGCTATGTTACTTTTTCACTCAAATGCTTAACCAGAGCTTTTTAGTTTAGTTTAGAGATACATCGCGGAAACAGGCCCTTCGGCCCACCGAGTCCGCACTGCCCAGCGATCCCCGCACATTAACACTACCCTATACACACTAGGGACAATTTTTACATTTAACCAGTCAATTAACCTACATACCTGTACGACTTTGGAGTGTGGGAGGAAACCAAAGATCTCGGAGAAAACCCACGCAGGTCACGGGGAGAACGTACAAACTCCGTACAGATGGCGCCCGTAGTCAGGATTGAACCTTAGTCTCTGGCGCTGCATTCGCTGTAAGGCAGCAACTCTACCGCTGCGCCACCGTGCGACCCTTTTTGTTTTCAATAAATTCCACTCCAATTAAATCACCATCAAATCTCCATGCAAGTGAGGGTCTTCGCAAATGGCATGATTAGAAGGCTGCTCCTTCAGTCAAAGTCAGGTTTGACATCCATAATGAAAAGAATGCTCTAGCTGAATCATCAGGATCGGCATTAATCTGTGTCACATGAGGAGCAGCATAACTAACTACCTACTCTGCCCATTTCAGTCAATGCATGTAACACATTGATTACTGGGCTGTCCAGTTTGCCGAGCATCAGAAATCATGTTAAGAGTGTGACTATGTGATTTGTGAAACACATCTGAGCGAATGAACACCATGGAAACCACTTCTCTCGAGCCTAATTTAAAACCTGAGGTTGATGAGCAGGATGCATGGCCACAGTGTGAGTTCAGTGATCACAGTTATGTGGGGGTAGGGGGAGTTCTTATTGAGATACGTTCCTCTGTCCTTCACAAGTCAAAAGAATGTAAAAGCAGCCATTTGGTGTAGGAGCTTACAACCGTCTTGTTGGATCAGCTGCCAGGAATTCCACAAGCTGGGATGCTCCTTCCACCAGAGTTGGGGCTTTTGTCACTTTAGAATTAGAATCCGAGAAGCACGTTCCTCATTGATCTATGAGGAACGTGCTTCTCGGATTCTAATTCGTTATCTCTTAATTTCTACCAGGAAACCATACAGTCTTTACATGAACAAAGCACAACTATCCAAGGTCACTGAACGAGGTGGATGCGTGGAGGAAGGAACTGTGGATGCTGTTTACACCGAAGACAGACACAAAATGCTGGAGTAACTCAACGGGACAGGCAGCATCTCTGGAGAGAAGGAACGAGTGAACTTTCAGAACGAGACCCTTCTTCAGAACCGAAGCATCACCCATTCCTTCTCTCCAGAGATGCTGCCTGTACCAGATGTGTGGAGGGAATGGGTTAAAAGAAAGTCAATTATCCTACAGTTTTAATAAATCCGAATTGTACTTTGGCATTTCTACAATGTGGGTAGTACAACTGTTAATCATTTAAATGACGCTCCTGTACCTTAGTCAAAAGAGAAACATTTTTATATTTCTGGGATATGAACTGTGAGAGAAAAGGGAAACTTTGCTCCACCATTACTCCAAGAGACCCTCATCTTCCTGTTGTGTGCAGTGCCTTGCACCTTTTTTAAATGGCTGCCCATTTATATAGATAACAGTAATTTGATATTGCAATTTAAAGAAAACATTTAATGTCATCTCAGAAATTCCTGAGAGATTTGTAATGATTAGCCTTTGTAATTCATTTAAGTACATGGACTGAATATATATTTTATAAATTGTGATTAAGGGATCATTAGAGGGTTGCAAGGGTAGTTAAAATTCCTTCTGATGATTTCTAAGTTATTGCAGGTTGTATTTCGTTTAGCTTAGTTTAGAGATACAGTGCGGAAACAAGCCCTACAGCCCACCAAGAACGCGTCGACCAGCGAACCCCAGACACTTACACTATCCTACACACACTCAATTATACCAAACCAACTTTGTCTACAAACCTGTGCGTCTTAGAAGCTCGGAAAGTAACCAGAGATCTCGGAGAAAACCCACGTGGGAGAACGCGCAAACTCTGCGCAGACAGCACCTGTAGTCAGGATTGAACCCAGTTCACTGGCACTGTAAGGCAGCAACTCTATCGCTGCGCCACCGTCCATCACTACAGACTTATTTTACTGACAGATTTTGTTCCTCTCTTACCTACCTTGCATTTAATTGAAGGTATTTATTCAGAAAATGCTGGGGTAACTCAGCAGGTCAGGCAGCATCTCAGGAGAGAAGGATTGGGTGACGTTTCGGGTCGAGACCTTTCTTCAGACTGAAGAAGGGTCTCAACCCGAAACGTCACCCATTCCTTCTCTCCTGAGATGCTGCCTGACCTGCTGAGTTACCCCAGCATTTTGTGACTAAATACCTTCGATTTGTACCAGCATCTGCAGTTATTTTCTTACACTTACTTTTAATTGATTGGCTTTGCTGCTTTTAAAGTACCAGTAAAAAATAAACTCATTCCAAACCAGCAGAGAGAAACTTCTGATTGGCCCAGAGTTGTCTGAGGAGTAATGACAGCTGTGTTGGGCTTTCCAGTATTCACCTTGGCGAGTTTTCACTCACGAAAAAACCATGTACCAAAACATCCTGCAGATAATCAAAAACACTTTCTAAAAACTGGAATGCTCCAGCAATGTCCAGTTTTTAATGTTATTAAATTACTTGAATCTTAGTAGATTATTTATTTATAGTGTCCATATAAATATCATAGATTGGAACGCATTGTTCACAAGCTTGGATGTCTGCCCTACTCGATACCAGGTTGTGTCTTATTGCTGCTATATTACAAATCTAATACCTAAAGACTTCACCAACACAGAAGTTAAAATCAACATTTATTAAAATGCAATGTACTTCTTGATTTTAATATATAATCATTATGCTTCATTTTCAACAATCTGCAGAGTGGATAAAACAAAATCTACCAAAATTATCAATTTTTCCTCCTAAATTGGCAACCTAAAGAATGTTAACACTATGCGTGATGTATGATGCAAAGTGGAGACAGTCATTTTAGGAAAAGCTTTGCCAACATGGTAGCAGTCCCCTCTCCTTTCATTGACATGCTATGCTGGGTAAGAAGGGCCGTTATTTCCTTTCAGGTCCTGATGTGATTGAGGTTTTGACAGACCACCTCTGCACACAGCGGCATCCAGCTTTTATTTCAGCACTTCCTGAAATTGTAGATAGACGCAAAAAGCTGGAGTATATCAAACGGGTCAGACAACATCTCTGGAGAAAAGGAATAGGTGATGTTTTGGGTCAAGACCCTTCTTCAGACTGAGAGTCGGGGAAAAGGGAAACGAGAGATATAGACGGTGATGTAGAGAGATATAGTCCTGCCCCGCCCCCCTGACATCAGTCTGAAGAAGGGTCTCGACCCGAAACGTCACCCATTCCTTCTCTCCCGAGATGCTGCCTGACCTGCTGAGTTACTCCAGCATTTTGTGAATAAATCGATTTGTACCAGCATCTGCAGTTATTTTCTTATAGAACAAATGAGTGAATGATATACGAAAAAGTAATGATCTTAAAGGAAACAGTCACCGTCCAATTTTGTGTCTATCTTCAGTTCCTTCTACACATTTCCTGAAATTTTGTTCCTCAGGTCCACATCCTAACCAGGACATAGGAAGCTACATTAAAATATTGGGTTTAATTGTAATTTCACCCAATCTTATATTCACGCTTTTTATTTATCTCTTTGTCCTCTGCAGTTCTGTGTGTGTTTTTACATGTCTGTATTATTTTTCTGCTCTTTAGTCGATACTAGACCAAGTGGACTCGTTGGGCTCAAACTGTTCCTGCATTGGTGCAGCACCCTCTCCCCCTCCCCCCCCCCTCCCCCCTCCCCCCCCTCCCCCCCCCCCCCACGCTGTCGTGTACCGTTTTGGCTGTTGTTCAGGAACAAACAAACAAACAAACGAGAGTTTTAGTATATAGATTAAATTAGGTTTGTTTTCCTAGGTCTTCACTCCTGTTCTTAATATTGTCTTTACGATTTGTGACTAGATAGCCCTTTGTTTTTGTTATTCTATTTCAATCTATTTCAATGCCCCTATTGGTTTGGAAAGATATCATGTCATAAGGAATAGGAGTAGAATTAGGCCATTTGGCCTATCAAGTCTACTCTGCTATTCAATCATGGCTGATCGATCTCTCCCTCCTAAACCCATTTTTCTGCCTTCTCCCCAGAGCCTCTGACACCTGCACTAATCAAGAATTTATCTATCTCTGCCTTAAAAACATCCACTGACTTGGCCTCCACAGCCTTCTGTGGCAAAGAATTCCATAGATTCACCACCCTCTGACTAAAGACATTTCTCCTCATCTCCTTCCTAAAAGAACCCAAAGGGTGGTGGTGTATGGAACAAGCTGCCAGCGGAGGTAGTAGAGGCTGAGACTATCCCAACGTTTAAGAAACAGTGAGACAGGTACATGGATAGGACAAGCTTGGAGGGAGATGGACCAAACGCAGGCAGGTGGGACTAGTGTAGCTGGGACATGTTGGCCGGTGTGGGCAAGTTGGGCTGAAGGGCCTGTTTCCACACTGCATCACTCTATGACTCTGTGAGTCTATAACTTATCTATATGTTCTACGTATCTTTCCCTCTATTAGCAAATAATCCTTAAACCTACCTGAGGAAGGCTGGAGTAGGTTAGGGGCATGACTCTTATGGGCTGGGTAGTCAGGAATATTCTGATTTCGCTACAAACACCTCATCAACATTTCATGGGTTCAGAGCCGAAGGAAAAGAAAGCTGGAAAAGTTCTGACGCAGAAGCGCTGAGCAAATCAAACCATCATCATTCAAAAAGGTAGGAGGAATCGTAGAACAGTAGTCCTGAAATCTCTCAGCACCATTCATCTTGTTCCATGAATAGAGTGGACAAATCTCTTTGCAGGCACTGAGCTGTACCTGCCACTGGTTTTGTTTTCCAGGTTGGAATGGACTTTGTGTTTCTTTGAACAACTTTTTGCTGTCAAACTATACATAGAACACTAAAATGCATTTGTTGTTCAACATGTCGAAATTGGATTTTTTTCCAGTTAACTGATATGTTTATTACCAATGCAGGAAACCTTTCAGCCTTATTTAATGAGCTGACCTATATGTAGTTTGCATGGATTCCTTAATTCATCATTATTTTCTTGAGTCCGTCTATTATTTATCCTTGCTGTTTTTAATAGCGTAGATGACAACATTCATCATCTTAGACGTATTGTATCAAATTATAGCGAATCTCACTGTGTTATACATAACATAAAAAGGCTGACTACAGCAGCAAGTCTGGATAAGAAATTTAGAAATAATATACTACTGGACAAAGATTTACTAACCCTCATAAATAATATGGTAATTTTTTTCACAAATTAACCATAATAAATTGTATGAAACAGATAAGGTCACTTTAGCATTGGTAGAAGACCCTGATGAAATATGTTTATTCATAGGCAACCTTTTTGAAATAATTCTTGCACACTCCTACAGTAACAGTATTGGCATGATGAATACATCTCTGCTCCTTCATTATCCAGTCTTGGCATTTGCACATCTGCTTTAGATGGGGAACGTGAATTGAATAGCTTTCTTGCACGGTGCCTCCATGTCCTTTGTTACCACATCTCTAAGGATGGTTCTGCTTTGTTCAAAGGAACAACTGCATGGATTCCTGTTTGCAGTAAGAATACTCTCCCCCTTCCTTGGTAACAGTAAGTCAAGCTACTGAGTGCTGGTATCAATATTAAAACACCCATGAAGTGATCAAACGGCAGGAGATTAAATTTTCATCAAAAACAGTCGTTTCAATTATTTTCACGTGCAAAATGCAACTGTTCAGATTTGCCACGGTTAATGTGTTCCTCGGCTGTGGTTGGAATCATAAAAATATCATTATGCTAGGAAAAGCCCATAGAGGGTAGAATATGTGCAATCAGTATTCAAAATGGAACCTAAGGCAAGCCAGAGATCATGGAATGTTTCAATGCTGGCAAAGTGTTCCGTTTTAGGTTGTCAATACCATACTAGTCGACATATTCAAAACTAATGAGCAGCTTATATGGGCCCAGAGCAGGGGAGAAATGAAGATGAAATACTTAACTATGAAAAACGATTCCCTGAGAAAAAACATTACCCTCAATTTATCCACATGAAGGTTTGATACATTTATATGTCTCCCTTGATTAGGAATCAGGTATTGATTCAGATTTATTTCTGTCCAACCACGACCATTGCTCCACTATTACTAATTGACTTTTAAATTGGGAAATCTCCTCCCATATCTCTTTCTAATTACTTTGAAAAGTAATTACTGTAATGGCAGTTTCTATACCTTCTCAAAGTCCAACTTCGATGGCCATTACTGCTCGGGGATGGGGTGGAGGTATAGCTTAAACACACACCGCACTCCGAGATAACAAAAACGAATCTTCCAAACGCTGTTTCTTGATTAATTGGTCTTTATTAAAGTAGCACAAATCAAAAGAGTAATTTATAACTTTTCGTTTTTACAACTGTTTCTTCTTCAAACAATACAGTAAAAATCGTGTAGTCGTTACCGTGTAGTCCTCGTGAGTATAGCTGGCGTGAGTGTGACTGGCGTGAGTGTGGCAGTCGTTACTGTGACTGGCGTGACTGTGACTGGCACGAGTGTGGCAGTCGTGAGTGTGGCAGTCGTGAGCATGGTAAAAAACTGTATTCTCTCCATCCTCCGAGACTAAGCTGAACCACAATCTCTGTGGCTACGCTAGCCTCCTCCCATGTGGACACTCCCCATTACGTATCAAATCACACCCACAAGCATGCAAAAAAGCCAAAAACTAGAAATATTAAACATAGCCATTATACAATGACAGTAACTAAATTAAGCGTAAATGGCTCCTACAATTACTTTCAGAATTAAAGGATGTTCTTTTAGGAAGGAGATGAGGAGAAATTTCTTTAGTCAGAGGGTGGTGAATCTGTGGAATTATTTGCGCCAGTGCTGTAGATTCCTGGCATATCAAGGACAGCATGAGTGAGGTATGTAGAATATGTTAAATATCTTATTCCTTGCGCATTTTGTTTTTGACTTACAAATTATTTGTCCACATGTGTGATATGAATAATTCTCTCACACCATATTTATATGTTTCTACCGGAAACGAGAGGCTCGCATCTATAATGGTAATACAAAAGACAGAATGTGTGAATTTAATATAAGAATTTACATCTGTAAGGTCTAATCCCTCTAATCCTGCTTCAAAGGAAAACCTCACCTGATCTTGACTCCATATCCATATTCCCTCATGTATAAGTAAAATTAACCAGCTTTCCAACTGTGCAATCATCTCCTTCCTTTCGCGTTATAGAGATCTCGATGGTTCAGAGCCATTGACATCTTTGTGCAATAATACCAAGTATTAATTGCATAGTTACCTGGAATACTGTGTGCAGTTTTGGTCTCCAAATTTGAGGAAGGATATTCTTGCTATTGAGGGCGTGCAGCGTAGGTTTACTAGCTTAATTCCCGGAATGGCGGGACTGTCATATGTTGAAAGACTGGAGCGACTAGGCTTGTATACACTGGAATTTAGAAGGATGAGAGGGGATCTTAACATATAACATATAACATATCACAAAACTTTATTGTCATTCGGTATAAATACCGAACAAAATTTCAGCAGTCACAAGACACAGCAAAAAAGAAAAGAACACAGGACACACGACCCCAACACAAACATCCATCACAGTGACTCCAAACACCCCCTCACTGTGATGGAGGCAACAAAACTTCCCCTCTCTTCCCCCCGCACCCACGGACAGACAGCTCGACCCCTACCGAGGCAACCGACACGCACAGCCCCTGCAAGAGGATGGAAGGCCCCGCGGCCGAGCCGCCCCGGGCACCGAAACGTCCCGCGGCCGCACCGGGCGATGTTAAGTCCAGCGGCCGAGCCGCACCGGGCACTGAAACGTCCCGCGGCCGAGCCGCGCCGGCGATGTTAAGTCCCGCGGCCGAGCGAGCTGCGCCCCGGGGAAGAGACCTAATAAAATAAAGGTTTCCCCCGCCCCACCCCCCCACACCCCACCCCCACACCCCACCCCCACACCCCACCCCCCCCCCACCACACATACACAGCCAAAAACAGAAACAAAAACCATCCCAACACCGACACAAACAAAAAAAAGAAAAAAAGACAAACAGACTGCCAGAGAGCCACAGCCGTTAGGCGCAGCCAACTCCTCCCAATAATCTTATCGAAATGTATAAGATTATTAAGGGGTTGGACATGTTAGAGGCAGGAAACATGTTCCGAATGTTGGGGGAGTCCAGAACCAGGGGGCCACAGCTTAAGAATAAGGGGTAGGCCATAGGCCATTTAGAACTGAGATGAGGAAAAACTTTTTCAGTCAGAGAGTTGGGAATCTGTGGAATTCTCTGCCTCAGAAGGCAGTGGAGGCCAATTCTCTGAATGCATTCCAGAGAGAGCTAGATAGAGCTCTTAAGGATTGCGGAGTCAGGGGGTATGGGGAGAAGGCAGGAACGGGGTACTGATTGAGAATGATCAGCCATGATCACATTGAATGGCGGTGCTGGCTCAAAGGGGCGAATGGCCTACTCCTGCACCTATTGTCTATTGTCTATTGTCTATAGTTCTGTTCTTCATAAGTTCATAAGTGATAGGGGAAGAATTAGGCCATTCGGCCCATCAGGTCAACTCCACCATTCAATCATGGCTGATCTATCTCTCCCTCCTAACGCCATTCTCCTGCCTTCTCCCCATAACCTCTGACATCCCTTGGCCTTTCCTGTTATAAATTGTTGATTCGGAAAATTAAGTAATTATTCTCAACAGATGAGCTTGGACACTAAGGGAGCAATATTGAGGAGGTCGATTAAACTGTGCATTAATTTATGCTTCTGTCTCAAATTTCATTTCTCCTGAACTTCCATCAGTCATTTTTGTTTTCTATCACAGTATGTTAAGGTCATCCCCTCTGTTTAGCAATTATGCAGCAAAGGTCTGCCAATACTCACAAAAACAAATATTAGGATGACATGTATTATGTTATGAATCATTGCCTCACACCTTATCAATCTGAGCTCCACCCGTCCACAGTCGCACTGATCTTCACACATTGGAAACATTATTGGAAGGTCTCCCCAATCAAACATTCATAAGGTCATAAAGTATTTATCAGGTCTTTGCACCAAAATTTGGGAGAGTCACTCCCATTGCTTCAAGTTCTGTGCCTTTACTCCAGAGGATCTCAGAGATTAGTCTTTAACATGTCAACCTGAGCTGGTATTAAATTGCCTTTGGGAGGTTTTAGCCCTGAAATGGGTCAATGGCTTTTGCTGAACACTAAAACCTCTTTAGAGTTGCAAGAGAGGGAGCTGGCTCGATCCATCTTCGTGAGACCATAATATTTAAATGTGATGTGGCAGGCTTACTTGGATTTTAGTCACTCTCAGGTGATAATGTAATGCCCATCAGAGCAAGAAGAATCAATGTTTGTTATCACGCACAACAATGGAAACCAAAACAGCTTACTTGCAGTACTGGATGCTTGGGTTCTTGTCAATACTGAAGAATCGGTGAGAAGAAAGTGCACAAACTAATAAAATGTTACAGGTAAATATAATGAGCATGTTCTGAGAGCAATGGTGTATGTATTTTTACAATAAACCGAAACAGTTTCTTCAACTGAATAGGCAAAGAGCATATAAACATTTCCATGCAACATCAGACAAGATGTCACTTTTCTACTGAAATATTCATTGCACAGATCTTTGCCACTCACACAATAAAAATATATATATTATTAAATATATTTCATGCAGTAGAGAAAATGTAAACAAACGTGTTCTGTTTTATGTTCAGATTTAAGTAATAGCGCTTGCAAAGAATACCTTCATTGAATAGTGCTGATGGTTGTAAGGCACTGATAAATGATAGAGTAACCCTACATTACCTATTTATATAAATGATGAATAACTATATCACAAGGTGAATGGTGGATTATATGAAAAGTAGTATTGCTCAGATAGAATTTAATAATATGCAATTAAACTGATATTGCTTTATGTGTGGGACACTGGTTTGCCTCACGGTAAAGAGTATTTTCTGATAAAGCCGTGTGATGGTGTCCATACGGATCGATGCATGTTTTCCCAATAAACAATGGAATTCGTCTGCTTGGACCCTTGGGTATTCTACAACTTAGTGGTAATGTGCATTCATCTGAGTGGGAAGATAGTCCTCCAACAATTCCTTCTCAAATATTGAAAAATATCACAGAAACAGGCCCTTTGGCCCATCGGGGCCGCACCGACCAGTGATCCACGCACACTAACACTATCCTGCACACACTAGAGACAATTTGCATTTACACCAAGTTAATTAACCTACAAATCTGTACATCTTTGGAATGTGGGAAGAAGCTGAAGATCTCGGAGAAAACCCATGCGGTTTCGGGGAGAACTTACAAACTCCGAACAGACAGCATGCATAGTCAGCGTGGGATTTCTCCAAGATCTTCGGTTTACTCCCACATTCCAAAGACGTGCAGGTTAGTAGGTTAATTGGCTTGGTTATAAATGTAAACTAGTCCCTATAGTGTTAGTGTGCGGGGTTCGCTTGTCGACGTGGATAGTGTAGGATAGTGTTAGTGTGCGGGGATCGCTGGTCGATGCGGTTTCGGTGGGCCGAAGGGCCTGTTTCGCCTGGTATCACCTAAACTAAACTAATATGAAGATAATACAGTCTGAGAAAGGTATTGAAGGAATGTGCGAGTGTCAAGGTTATTTTTTTTTAGATGTGATATTCTATCAGATAGGTATTAAAGAACCCATGCTACATTCAGAGGAAATCAAACAGTTTTCTCATCATTCTGGTTGATGCTTATCTTATAATCGACATTATTTAAAAGTTTATTTTTCTTTTCTTATTATTGTTTGTGCGATTTTACTGTATGCAACGCGTCCTGCATGTATTCTGCATTGCTCTATTGAAAACATATCAGAACATCTTATCAGTTGTAAATCACTTTAGTTCATCATAATAGGTGTCCTACAATTGAAAATTCTACATTCAAAATTCATCTTATTCCACAGATGAGTCTTTACTACTTTCTCAAAGTAGCTCAGAAACATTAGATTACAGCTCCTCATGCATGTTTTGCTATTCAATTAAATCAGATCATGGCGGATCAATGACCAACCCTGTCTTTGCCACAGATCTCTTTGTGATTCCAAATAGAACATTGAATATGGAACATAGGGCAGCACAGCACAGGAATGGCCCTTCCACGCATAATGTCTTTGTTTGCTATTGAGGGCGTGCAGCGTAGGTTC
Source organism: Rhinoraja longicauda (assembly GCF_053455715.1). NCBI lineage: Eukaryota > Metazoa > Chordata > Chondrichthyes > Rajiformes > Arhynchobatidae > Rhinoraja > Rhinoraja longicauda. Next base: position 64,628,086 of record NC_135959.1, on the reverse strand, counting down.
TCTAGGTTAATTCCCGGAATGGCAGGACTGTCGTATGTTGAAAGGCTGGAGCAATTAGGCTTGTATACACTGGAATTTAGAAGGATGAGGGGGGGTCTTATTGAAACATATAAGATAATTAGGGGATTGGACACATTAGAGGCAGGAAACATGTTCCCAATGTTGGGGGAGTCCAGAACAAGGGGCCACAGTTTAAGAATAAGGGGTAGGCCATTTAGAACGGAGATGAGGAAGAACATTTTCAGTCAGAGAGTGGTGAAGGTGTGGAATTCTCTGCCTCAGAAGGCAGTGGAGGCCAGTTCGTTGGATGCTTTCAAGAGAGAGCTGGATAGAGCTCTTAAGGATAGCGGAGTGAGGGGGTATGGGGAGAAGGCAGAAACGGGGTACTGATTGAGAGTGATCAGCCATGATCGCATTGAATGGCGGTTCTGGCTCAAAGGGCCGAATGGCCTACTACTGCACCTATTGTCTATTGTCTATTGTCTATATTGTCCATGCCAATCATGGTGCCAAGATAAATAATATCATCTGCCTGCAGGTGATTCAGGTGCCTATCTAAAAGCCTCTTAAATGCTGCTATCATATCTGTTTCAATCACCAACCTTGGCTCCACGCATTCACCACTCTCTGTGTAAAAAAAACGCCCCCTCATCTTAAAGCTATGCCCTCTAATCTTTGACATTTTGACCTTTGGAGAAAGGTTCTGACTGTCTACTTTTCTATGCCTCTCATAACTTTATACACTTCTATCAAAACACTCTTCAACCTCCAGTGTTCCAGAGAAAACAATCCACGTTTGCCCAACATCTCATTACAGTTAATATCCCCTAATCCAGGCAGCAATCTGGTAAACCTTTTCTATACCCTATCCAAAGCCTCAACATCCTTTGTATAATTTGGTGACCAGAACTGCGAACAATGTTCCAAACGCGGCCTAACCAAAGTCTTGTATCATGACTGTATCATGACTTCCTGACTTTGTACCCCAACAAATGAAGGTGATCATACCATATCCTTCTTTACCATTTTATAATAATAATAATAATAATGCATTACATTTATATAGCGCTTTTCTAACACTCAAAGACGCTTTACAAGGTTTACTAAAACATAAAAGAAAATAAATAGATAAATGAGTAAACGAAGAGAAAAGGAAAAAGAAGGTGAGGTGACGGTCAGTGGTTGAAGGCAGTACTGAACAGGTGAGACTTCAGTGATGTTTTGAATGTGGTGAGTGAGGAGGAGTCTCTGACGGTTTGGGGTAGTGAGTTCCAGAGGGTGGGAGCAGCGATGGAGAAAGCCCTGTCCCCCCAGGATCTGAGTTTGGTCCGGATGGGGGGGGGACAGGAGGTTAGCAGCAGCAGAGCGGAGGATACGGGTGGGAGTGTGTCTGTGGAGGAGGTCAGTCAGGTAGGATGGGGCCAGGTTATGGAGGGCTTTGTATGTCATGAGGAGGATTTTGTACTGGATTCACTTTCAGGAAGCTATGGACCTGGACCCCAAGATCCCTCTGCACATCAATGGCCCTCTCTCCCGGCTTTCTTGCCCCACTCCCTTACAATCAGTCTGAAGAAGGGTCCCGACCCAAAACGCCACTTATTCATGTTCTCCAGAGATGCTCCCTGACCTGTTGAGTTGCCCCAGCACTTTGTGTCCTTTTTGGTAAACCAGCATCTGCAGTTCCTTGTTTCTACAATGCTGTTAAGTGCCTTGCCATCAACGGTCTACTGTCCCCTTATATTCAAGCTCCCAAAGTGCAACACCTCACATTGCTCGGATTAAACTCCAAAAATCTAACAATCACAGACATAGAGTAAGAATTGGTTCAGTACTAAATGTAATTTGCAGAAGGAAGTTCCAAAATCCTCCGCACCCTATTCCAAGTGTTTCTTAACTTCATTATTTGTAGATCTCACTTGAATTTTTAAACTAAGTCCTGTAATCCTACACTCCCAGCCAGCCTATCCCCGGATATCTTCTGTGGCTCTATGCAATTATTTCTCGCCAGTGGTTTGGATATCCTCCAAAGTAGTCATTAGCTTTTGGAATAGTTGGAGTTGTGTTTGAAGACGATGATCCATCTAAGGTGGTAAAACGAGACAGTACATAAACTGCTGGCCTTCTGCTAAATGCTCAGTAACCAAAAACTGACCACTGCTGACAATGATTTGGAAAGACATGCAAAGGTGAACAGCATCACATTGCTGAATAGATTTTAACAATAATTATTGTACCTCACCAAACTGTGAATTTACTCAAGCAGGATTATTCATTGGGGTAGAGTCTAAAGAAGAAGAGGCTTGAACACATATTTACTTCTTCTTTCCCTTTTAAATGCATAGTTACTCTGTGATACACATTTTATTTTGGGTGTGGGTGTCTACACTTACGTAGTTGCGCAATGTTGTTTGCTAGAGTTATATGGTTTCAATTGAATGAAATGACACTGTTGTAGCGACCATAGAGAGTGGTCCTAGTCGTCGAACCCTCAGATTGGCCAGCAAGGTCACGTGTGGGTGCGACCGTAGGGATTGGTCCAGAGAGCGACACCGCTGATTGGACAGCGTGGTCATGTGCGCTTTTGGAGCCCGAAAAGAGAGAGTTGGGAGACGTCTTCGAAGAGAACAGTTAGTTTTAATGGTTGTCTGTAATCTTGTTAAGAAAACTTTGTAATCTAATATTGCTGTCGCAATAAACTTCTTCAACAAAGAACAAGTTTCCAGACTCGCCATATTGGTGACCCCGACGTGATCTGGCCGATCACCGACCATGAGTGAACACGACGCCTCGTTTTTGGCTGCTGTGCTCGGCGCACCGGAGCTAAGCGCGGTCAGCGTTCACCTTCCGTCGTTTTGGACACATCAACCACAATCTTGGTTTGTCCATACCGAAGCCCAGTTTCACTTAAGAAACATCTCGGCAGATGCGACAAAATATTACTACCTCGTCAGCGCTCTACCGCCGGAGACAACCACACGGGTGATGCGGTTCATCGTCAACCCTCCCGCAGAAGACAAGTACGAGGCCATGAAGGCACTGTTACTACGAACCTTCGGGTTCAGTAGGCATGCCCGAGCTAAGAAACTTCTGCACCTACCGGATCTCGGAGATCGGCTGCCGCCCGTTCTCATGGCTGAGATGTTAACGCTAGCAGGTGAACACACGGATTGCCTCATGTTCGAGCAGGCATTCCGAGAGAAGCTTCCCGAAGATGTCAAACTTATGCTCACGGATTGTTCTTTTAAGGACCCCGTGGCATATGCAGAAAAAGCTGATGCACTCATGGCGTCCAAATCGAAAGGAAGCGGTTCGATCAACAAGGTCTCGACATCAGCGGCCATGCCACAGTGACATCAAGATGGCGCCGCGTCTCCCGCCATTTCTCCAAAAGCCCGCCAAAAGGATCCGCACAAGCGCGGCTGGTGCTATTACCATCTACGATGGGGTGGAGAATCCCGCAACTGCCGCTCACCTTGTACCTTCTCGGGAAATGCCTCGGCTGATCGTACATAGGGGCAGTTACGATTGGCCAGAACCGACGCCTCTACGTCCGAGACCGATTCATGGACACAGAATTTTTGGTGGACACGGGAGCCATTGTCAGTATAGTACCGCCGACCGACCTTGAGACCAGATCGGGTAAGACAGGTCCTACCCTCATCGCGGTTAACGGCAGCCCCATCCGCACGTATGGTACGCGGAAGATGTCCCTGGTTTTAGGCCTCCGCACGTATGAATGGCCATTCATTATAGCAGACGTCAGCCAGGCGATCCTAGGCGCAGATTTCCTCTGGGCCTTTTCACTAGTCCCCGACATCCGCGGTAACGACCTCCGACCCTCCACCAGCGATGAGCCCGCCGCTCCGACAACCGCCACCCCGCCCAGCCCAACTGTCCAGGCCATCGTCGCGGCCCCCGACTCGTATGCTGAGGTCCTGTCGGAGTTTCCAGAGCTGCTCATCCAGCGTTTCGAAGCCCCTTCGGCCAAGCATGGCGTGGTCCACCACATCCGCACCGAGGGCCCCCCGTTTTCGCTCGGGCCCGGAGGCTACCGCCCGACAAGCTGGTGGTGGCGCGGGCGGAATTTAGGAAGATGGAGGAAATGGGCATTGACCGTCAGTCCGACAGCCCGTGGGCCTCGCCGTTGCATATGGTCTCCAAAGCATCTGGGGGGTGGAGACCATGTGGCGATTATCGGCGTCTCAACGCTGTCACCACAGCTGATCGCTACCCCATACCGCACCTGCAGGATTTCTCATCTGGGCTGGAAGGTGCGGTGGTGTTCTCCAAGATCGATTTGGTGCGGGGATACCACCAGATTCCTGGGCGGCCGAAGGACATACCAAAAACTGCCACGATCACTCCGTTCGGGTTGTTCGAATGGTTGCGCATGCCTTTCGGTTTAAAGAACACGGCACAGGCTTTCCAGCGACTGATGGACCGTGTGGGTCGGGGTTTGCCCTTTGTGTTTATTTATTTCGATGATATCCTGGTCGCCAGCCCCTCAGTGCAGGAACAACTGGTCTACTTGCGGACTGTATTCCAGCGGCTCCAAGACCACGGGCTCATCATCCAACCCTCCAAGTGTCAATTCGGCCTCCCTTCTCTCGATTTCTTAGGGCACAGAATCACCCCTGCCGGCGCCACCCGTTTGCCCGAGAAGGTGGAGGCTATCCGAGCATTTCCGCGGCCCACCACAGTGAAAGGTCTGCAAGAGTTCGTAGGCATGGTTAACTTCTACCATATGTTCGTCCCGGCAGCTGCGCGGGTCATGCGCCCGCTCTTCCAGTGCCTTGCGGGTAAACCTGTAGAGTTGATATGGTCCCCGGTCACGGAGTCAGCCTTTGCAGCAGCTAAGGTGGCTTTGGCAGACGCCACCATGTTGGTCCACCCGAGCGCCTCCGCCCCCATGGCCCTGACGGTTGATGCATCTGACGTGGCGGTGGGTGGGATTTTGGAGCAGCAGGTGGGTGGCTTTTGGCAGCCCTTGGCGTTTTTCAGCCGGCAACTGAGTTCGGCTGAGCTGAAATATAGCGCTTTTGACCGAGAGCTTCTGGCCCTCTATTTAGCTGTTCGTCATTTCAGGTATTTCCTTGAGGGCCGCCCGTTTGTGGCCTTTACAGACCATAAACCATTAACTTTTGCTTTTTCCAAATTGTCCGACCCATGGTCGGCCCGCCAGCAGCGGCACCTGACTGCCATCTCCGAGTTGACCACTGATGTCCGTCATGTCGCGGGTAAGCTTAATGCCGTTGCTGACGCCCTGTCTAGACCTGCTTGTTCCCCCATTTCGGCGGTGGACTGCGAGGTGGATCCCCAGGAGTTTGCGGAGGCACAGCTTCTGGCGGATACCGCCTCGGCATACCAGTCCACCACTTCGGGGTTGAAGTTGGCTCAGGTGGCCTGCGGGCCGGAGGGCACAAAAGTCTGGTGTGATGTTTCCCTTTCCCGTCCCAGGCCGGTGGTGCCGCCCTCCCTTCAGTGCCGGGTGTTCGATGCCATTCACGGGCTGGCGCACCCGTCCATCTGCTCCACCTCTGCCTTAGTAGCCGCTCGGTTTGTGTGGCATGGCCTGCGTAAACAGGTAGCTGTTTGGGCCGGTTCCTACGTTCCCTGCCAGACCGCTAAAGTCCAACGCCATGTCCAGCCCCCTGTACAGGAGTTTGAGGTCCCAGCGGTCCGTTTTTTCCATATTCACGTGGATTTAGTCGGACCCTTGCCTTCCTCCCGGGGCCACACCCATCTGCTCACGGTGGTGGATAGGTTCACCCGGTGGCCAGAGGCTTTCCCATTGTCAGATACCTCTGCTGCCTCTTGTGCCAGGACCTTGGCCCTCCATTGGGTGGCACGTTTCGGGGTTCCGGCTGTTATTACCACCGACAAGGGGCCACAGTTCACTTCGACCCTCTGGGCCACGCTAGCAGAGCTGTACGGTTCCCGGTTGCAACACACCACAGCGTACCACCCCCAGGTTAATGGGCTTGTGGAGAGGTTCCACCGACAACTCAAGGCGGCCCTCAGTGCGAGGCTGGAAGGCCTGGACTGGGTAGACCAACTTCCCTGGGTCCTTCTGGGCATCCGGACCGCTCCTAAGCAGGATCTCGGTGCTTCGTCCGTGGAGCTAGTATATGGCTCGCCACTTCATGTACCCGGGGATTTGCTTCCGGACCCCTCCGTCCAGCTGCCTCCAGTTCCGTCAGTCTTAGCATCTCTCCGGGCATGCGTGGGTTCCCTGGCCCCGGTTCCGACTTCACGTCATGGGTGTCCCATGGTACACGAACCGCCTGCCCTGAAGGACTGTGAGTTTGTATTTCTGCGTAAGGATGCCCATCGTTCCCCGTTGCAGAGGGTCTATGAAGGGCCGTTCCGGGTTTTGCGTAAAGGGACGGTCACCTTCACCTTAGACGTGGGCGGCAGGATTGAGCTCATCTCGGTGTCCCGGCTCAAACCTGCACACTTGGATCCGGACCGCCTGTTCTGGTCGGCCAACTGCCTCGGCGAGGCCGGCCTCCGGCAGTTCCGCTCAGTCCAGGACCCCCCGCTCCGGCAGTTCCACCAGGTCCGGAATCCCCTGCTCCTGTGGTTCAGGCTGCCCCTCTCCTTACTCGTTCTGGTCGCGAAATCCGGCTCCCTGCTAGGTTCCGTACCTCGGGTTCTGGGGGGGGTCATGTAGCGACCATAGAGAGTGGTCCTAGTCGTCGAACCCTCAGATTGGCCAGCAAGGTCACGTGTGGGTGCGTCCGTAGGGATTGGTCCAGAGAGCGACACCGCTGATTGGACAGCGTGGTCATGTGCGCTTTTGGCACCCGAAAAGAGAGAGTTGGGAGACGTCTTCGAAGAGAACAGTTAGTTTTAATGGTTGTCTGTAATCTTGTTAAGAAAACTTTGTAATCGAATATTGCTGTCGCAATAAACTTCTTCAACAAAGAACAAGTTTCCAGACTCGCCATACTGTTATAATTTAGGAAGATCTGACACTGACCTTCAAATTAGTTGAGTTCAGTATGTTTATTGATTCGAGGTAATGTATTACACAGTACATGGCAAGTACATGAGTGGAATTTGAACTTTATATCAATATCGTCTGACAGTTACCATTATAACCTCTGCCAAGTTCTTTAATTCGAAAAGATCAGTGACCTTCAGTGCTGTCAGTGTTGTTCCTTTAGGGTCTCAGAATTCACCTCCAGACATCTGTCCAGCTTAATATTTGGATATAATTGCCCCCTTTGTGGTTTTCCTCACCTGATTGCATCTTTTCCTAACCTTTCACAAGAAATGATTGCACAGTTGGAAGTTATGTTTGACTTCTAAACAACTCCTGGTGTTAGCCCTGTTGGTGGAGCTGGTGAAATTCATGCTGTGTCACAAGCCAGTCTAATTTGCACAATCACCTCACTGTGACTGGCGAATCATGGCAACAGGGATTGAATGTGAGGTGCCATTTTTGTGTAGCTGCTCCATTAGTAACAGTTGCCTATTTTTCTGTTTGTTGAATTCCTTCCAGTTGATCATTGCTGACATTCATTCTTCGGATAACTTAGCCTCGAACCATTGTAAATTTAAATCCCCTTGAGCCAAAATTTACACTCACTAACTTCATCTCTAATTCTGTATAATGCAACTTCCACACAGTTAAATGTCATTGACACCCAACGGACCATAAAAGCGTTATTCCAAAATTGATTAAGTCTAATACTTAATGAAATTATAGTTTTCAGTGAAATATTGATATAAATTAAATAAAATGCGAGTACAACATTTACAATCTTTATAAATGCCACTTCTTCCTTTGTAAGATTTGTACAGAAATCTCCTCTAAAATAGGAAATACATAATATTCGACAGAATATGTTTTCCATAACTTTGACAGCTCTTAAGAAAACCAATAAGACCTGCCTCAAACATTCCCTGTGGCAAAGAGTTTCATGCTTTTACATTCCCCGCTTAAATAAATGTTGCAGAAACTCTCTACATTCTTCTACTGATGAATTTCAATCCTCAAACCAAAAGAAGATTTTTTTTTTTTTAAACTTATTAATTCTCATTAGATCCTTTTGTTATCTTGTGGAAGCTGTCCCAGCACCTGAAGACTAAGTTGGAAGTTTAGCATTTCCCTCACAGGCGTTATTCTAGTGAATGCAGTTCTATGCCTCTGTGAATGCCTCTGCGGTTCTATTGACTTTACTGAACTGAGTTGCCCAAAACTAAATTCTATTGATGGAATAAAAGTTTCAATCAAATATATCGCTCTTTCTTTACTATTGAATCCCATTTATAAAATCTCCAATGCTATTGGATTTTCTTGCAGTTTAATGTCCCTGAACTGGCACTCTCAGTGAAGGAAATATGAACTAATTGTTCTGCATGTTCGCTTCACCCTTAAGGAGCCTCCATGGGAGTTTATTTTCCTGCTACCTGCCATTCTTATCAGATTATATTGTTCAGTGTGATCCACGTCCTTCCATCATAGAAACATCAAAAAATAGGTGCAGGATTAGGCCATTTGGCCCTTCGAGCCAGCACTGCCATTCAATATGATCATGACTGATCATCTAAATTCAGCAGCCCATTTCCTGCCGTTTCCCCATATCCTTTGATTCCCTTAGCCCTAAGAGCTAAATTTAATTCCCTCTTGAAAACATCCAGTGAATTGGCCTCCACTGCCTTCTGTGGTAGAGAATTCTACAGGTTCACAACTCTCTGGGTGAAAAAGGTTTTCCTCATCTCAGTCCTAAATGGCCTACCCCTTATTCTTAAATTGTGACCCCTGGTTCTGGACTCCCGCAACGTCAGGAACATTTTTCCTGCATCTGCATCAGTCCAGGTTTCATGTCTCTCAAAAGTGTTTTGCAGTTGCCTCAGTTTGTCATTCCTCTTATTTTTGATGATTATGCTTATTCTCATCAGCAATATATGTCAAGTCAAGTCAAGTCAAGTCAATTTTATTTGTATAGCACATTTAAAAACAACCCACGTTGACCAAAGTGCTGTACATCTGATTAGGTTCCAATGGAAAAAAAAAAAAGAAACATATAGTAGCACGCAAACAGTTCACAGCGCCTCCTCAATGAGCCTCAAACGCTAGGGAGTAGAAATAGGTTTTGAGCCTGGACTTAAAGGAGTCGATGGAGGGGGCAGTTCTGATGGGGAGAGGGATGCTGTTCCACAGTCTAGGAGCTGCAACCGCAAAAGCGCGGTCACCCCTGAGCTTAAGCCTAGACCGCGGGATAGTGAGTAGCCCCAAGTCGGCCAACCTGAGGGACCTGGAGTTAGAGAGGGGGGTTAGAAGATTTTTGATGTAGGGGGGGGAGTGTCCATTTAGGGCTTTATACGTGAATAGGAGGAGCTTGAAGTTGATTCTGTACCGTACAGGGAGCCAGTGGAGAGAGGCCAGAATCGGGGTGATGTGGTCCCTTTTACGGGTACCCGTCAGGAGTCTCGCTGCGGCGTTTTGGACCAGTTGCAGGCGGGACAGGGAAGATTGACTGATCCCAGTGTATAGGGAGTTGCAGTAGTCTAGGCGGCAGGAAATGAAAGCGTGAATGATTTTTTCTGTGTCGTCAAATTGGAGCAAAGGTTTGATTTTAGCTATGGTTCGATGTTGGAAGAAGCTGGCTTTTACCACAGCGTTGACTTGCTTATCAAATTTTAATGCAGAGTCAAATATCATTTCGAGGTTTTTGACATGCGGTTTGACTAGGCAGGATAGACTTCCAAGACTGCCTGTTATCAATTTGATGGAGTCGGGGGGGCCGAATCGGATGACCTCAGACTTGCTCTCATTTAATTGGAGGAAGTTCTGTGCCATCCAACATTTTATGTCCTCAAGGCAGTGTGAGAGGCTGTTTAAATTTGACTGGTTGTTGGGTTTCAGGGGGTGAAGAAAATAAAAAAGTACCTAGCTGCCATCTGCAGTCAACACAATTTCCATCCATTTCCTCTGGACTTAGATCTTTATTCTCTTCTTTCAATTAACCTAGTATCCATTTTATTACAGTACATAATGTCCACATATTTCCATCAACGGTTTGTTTTATGTCTGTCTTTCTATGTGAATTGCCATACTGAATGCCTTCAGAAAGTCCTGTAGTTGCACTTCCATCAGGCAATGCCTGATGGACTTAACTTATCAAAGAGCTGACTGAAACAGATCATCTGTTAAAATTGCAGGGAATTGGAAACAATATATTGACCTGGCAAGTGAATTGACTGAAGCAGGGAAAAGAGAATGAAAGAGCTAGACTACCGACTGAGTATATGTGCTGGGACAAATATTTATCATTCCTTATATGGCTTAGATAATAGGCTAGAATGTCACATAGGCAAGTTTGCAAATGCCACAGGGAGAATTCAATAGGTATTAATTGATATTAATAGGATGAGCAAATAGGAAACACAGGACAGTGGATTTCAAGGCATTCAAGTGGACATGAAGAGAGTATTTTCTAAATGGTGAAGCATATGAAGCGATGGAGCTCCAAAGAGGCTGAGTCAGAGGTCCACATAATTAAATTATTAAAATGAAAATGGATAGGGTGTACAAATTATTATAAAAGTTGGCCTTTGGAGTACAAGGAGAGACCAAATATAGAACAGATTAGATTGCAGGTGGAAAACATAGACCAGGTTGTGGGGCAGTACAGCTCAGGTAAGATTCCTTTGTCTTTGGGGGAAGCACATCACAGATATAAGAGTATGATCTTTGCAGTTCAAGTGTTAACCCAAGGCCTTATAGTGAATGGGAAAAAATGTCTGGAATTTCCAAGGTTAAGTGGTGATTTGAAAGATGTTGAAGGGAACTGATGGTGTAGATAAGGAGAAAGTTAGTTTGGGAATATTGTAAAATTCAGAGTCAAGTCTTTAAGGAGAATTTCCCTGCACACATTGGTACAACCTTGGACCCCTCTTGCATAAATGCCAATTACCAACATTTCAGTTGTTAATTTGAAATCTAAGATAAACAATTTTTGATAAACCAAGGAGGTAAAAGGTTAAAAGTAAACGTGCAGGTACAGCAGGCAGCGAAGAAAGCTAATGGCATGTTGGCCTTCATAATGAGAGGATTTGAGTACAGGAGCAAAGAAATCCTTCTGAAGTTGTATAGGGTCTTGGTGAGACCACATCTGGAGTATTGTGTGCAGTTTTGGTCTCCTAATTTGAGGAAGGACGTCCTTGCTATTGAGGCAGTGCAGCGTAGGTTCTCGAGGTTAAACCCTGGGATGGAGGGACTGTCATATGAGGAAAGATTGGAAAGACTAGGCTTGTATTCACTGGAGTTTAGAAGGATGAGAGGGGATCTTATAGAGACGTATAAAATCATAAAAGGACTAGACAAGCTAAATGCAGGAAAAATGTTTCCAATGGGAGTCCAGAACCGGGGGACACAGTCTAAGAATAAAGCGGAGGCTATTTAAAACTGAGGTGAGAAGAAACTTTTTCACCCAGAGAATTGTGAATTTGTGGAATTCTCTGCCACAGAGGGCAGTGGAAGCCAAATCACTGGGTGCTTTTAAAAGAGAGTTAGATAGAGCTCTAGGGGCTAGTGGAATCAAGGGATATGTGGAGAAGGCAGGCACAGGTTACTGATTGTGGATGATCAGCCATGATCACAATGAATGGCGGTGCGTACAGGCTCGAAGGGCCAAATGGCCTCCTCCTGCACTTATTTTCTATCTTTCTTTGTTTCTATGGTATTTGGAGTAAGATCATAGTTGAGCCTTGATGCTGTTGAGTGCAAAATAAAAAAGACTAAATGATGTATTCCAGTTCCTATCCCCGATACTGTGTTCTATTTACTTATTCATTCAATCAGTCTCTACTTCACACAAAATCTATTAAGTTGTCAAGCTCAACTTATCTTTTGACAACTGTGCACTGAAATCCTTCAATTACTCAAAGTACTTAAAAATCTTGAATTTTGTATAAGAAGACTGTTTTCAAAACTTAATTTAGATGTACTGATGTGCACTGACTGATTTATTCTTCTGAGGCATTGATACATTTTATGGAACTAAAGGGGAGATCACATGTAACACCTTGTGTAAGGTATAAGAAAATAACTGCAGATGCTGGTACAAATCGAAGGTATTTATTCACAAAATGCTGGAGTAACTCAGCAGGACAGGCAGCATCTCGGGAGAGAAGGAATGGGTGACGTTTCGGGTCAAGACCCTTCCTCAGACTGAACTGCAGATGCTGGTTTACACTGAAGAGAGACACAAAATGCTGCAGTAACTCAGGGGGACAAGCAGCATCTCCGGTTAGGGATGGGTGATCTTTCAGCTCGAGACCCTTCTTCAGACTCAGTCTGAAGAAAGGTCTCGACCCGAGATGTCACCCATTTCTTCTCTCCAGAGATACTGCCTGTAACATGCTTAATTAAACCTCCATAATTTGCATGTCTCTTGTGGCATAGCTGCTAACATCCATGGATTTATTTTGCGTGTTTGTCCCTAATATTTAATTTCTTCTGTGAATCAACTTTTGCCTTAAATTAAAAAAATATTTTCAATCAAATGTTTAGATTTTAATGTTTAATGTTTAAATTAATATTTATGAATCAGTGAGTTGCAGCATTATGACCGATTTTTTCCAAACTTTCAGACTCACAAAACATAAGCCGACGAATCCTGTAAATAGGAAAGACTGAAATAGTGAGAGATTACCTGTTTATATAAGGCTTTGTGTCTGTATGTCTTTCTGTATCACAGACTGGTTACTAGCATTGTAGGACATGGTTAATACTTGCACATGCTGAGAGATACCATTGCCTACGTGCAGGACAGACGGGTGGATGCCTGCCTGGCCAGCTTGGACCGGGAGAAGGCCTTCGACAGGATATCGCACACGTACATGAGGGACATAGTTTCCGAAATGGGTTTTGGGGAGGGAATCAGGAATTGGATCCAACTGCTCTATACCGACATCTGTTGTGCAGTCCAAATCAATGGCTGGGAGTCAGGCAGCTTCCCCATCAGGTCTGACAATAGACAATAGACAATAGGTGCAGGAGGAGGCCATTCGGCCCTTCGAGCCAGCACCACCATTCAATGTGATCATGGCTGATCATTCTCAATCAGTACCCCGTTCCTGCCTTCTCCCCATACCCCCTGGCTCCACTGTCCTTAAGAGCTCTATCTAGCTCTCTCTTGAATGCATTCAGAGAATTGGCCTCCACTGCCTTCTGAGGCAGAGAATTCCACAGATTTACAACTCTCTGAGTGAAAAAGTTTTTCCTCATCTCTGTTCTAAATGGCCTACCCCTTATTCGTAAACTGTGGCCCCTGGTTCTGGACTCCCCCAACATTGGGAACATGTTTCCTGCCTCTAACGTGTCCAACCCCTTAATAATCTTATATGTTTCGATAAGGTCCCCTCTCATCCTTCTAAATTCCAGTGTATACAAGCCTAGTCGCTCCAGTCTTTCAACATATGACAGTCCCGCCATTCCGGGAATTAACCTAGTAAAACCTACGCTGCACGCCCTCAATAGCAAGACTATCCTTCCTCAAATTTGGAGACCAAAACTGCACACAGTACTCCAGGTGCGATCTCACTAGGGCACTGTACAACTGCAGAAGGATCTCTTTGCTCCTATACTCAACTCCTCATGTTATGAAGGCCAACATTCAATTGGCTTTCTTCACTGCCTGCTGTACCTGCATGCATCCTTTCAGTGACTGATGCACTAGGACACCCAGATCTCGTTGTACGTCCCCTTTTCCTAACTTGACACCATTCAGATAATAATCTGCCTTCCTATTCTTACCACCAAAGTGGATAACCTCACACTTATCTACATTAAACTGCATCTGCCATGCATCCATCCACTCACACAACCTGTCCAAGTCACCCTGCAACCTCATAGCATTTTCCTCACAGTTCACACTACCACCCAGCTTTGTATCATCTGCTAATTTGTTAATGTTACTTTTAATCCCTTCATCCAAGTCATTAATGTATATTGTAAATAGCTGCGGTCCCAGCACCTTACGGTACCCCACTAGTCACTGCCTTCCATTCCGAAATAGACCCATTTATCCCCACTCTTTGCTTTCTGTCTGCCAACCAATTTTCTATCCATGTCAGTACCCTACCCCCAATACCATGTGCTCTAGTTTTGCCCACTAATCTCCTATGTGGGACCTTGTCAAAGGCTTTCTGAAAGTTGAGGTACACCACATCCATCAGCTCTACCCTGTCAATTTTCCTAGTTACATCCTCAAAAATTCCAGAAGATTAGTCAAGCATGATTTCCCCTTCATAAATCCATGCTGGCTCGGAACGATCCTGTTACTGCTATCCAAATGCTCTGCAATTTTGTCTTTTATAATTGACTCCAGCATCTTCCTCACCACTGATGTCAGGCTACCTGGTCTATAATTTCCCGTTTTCTCTCTCCCTCCTTTCTTAAAAAGTGGGATAACATTAGCTACCCTCCAATCCACAGGAACTGATCCTGAATCTATAGAACATTGAAAAATGATCACCAATGTGTCCACAATTTCTAGAGCCATCTCCTTAAGTACCCTGGGATGCAGACCATCAGGCCCTGGGGATTTATCAGCCTTCAGTCCCATCAATCTACCCAACACCATTTCCTGCCTTATGTGAATTTCCTTCAGTTCCTCTGTCACCCTAGGATCTCTGGCCACTAGAACATCTGGGAGATTGTTTGTATCTTCCTTAGTGAAGACAGATCCAAAGTACCAGTTCAACTCATCTGCCATTTCCTTGTTCACCATAATAAATTCCCCCGCTTCTGTCTTCAAGGGACCCACATTTGCCTTGACTATTTTTTTCCTTGTCACATACCTCGAATCAGGCAGGGTTGCCCTCTCTCCCCTGTCTTGTTCATCTGTTGTATTGAACCCTTTGCCAAGTCCATTAGGAAGGGCGTAAGCATAAGAGGAGTGACATTGCCAGGCAGTGGGGACACTCAGGTCAAAATCTCCCTGTACATGGACGATGTTGCCGTCTTCTGCTTGGATCCACGGTCGGTCCGCAGATTAATTAGCATCTGCGACCAGTTTGAGTTGGCCACGGGGACCAGGGTAAACCACAGGAAGTGCGAGGCCATGTTCTTTGGCAACTGGCCCGACCGATCTTCCATCCCCTTCACCATCAAGCCTGACTTCTTGAAGGTGCTGGGGATCTAGTGTGGGAGGGCTGAGGCATTGTGACAAGAATTGGCCGGAGCGGATAGCCAGGGTGGGGAAGAAACTGGAGCTGTGGAAGCAGCGCTCCCTCTCCTTCACAAGGAAAAATCTGGTCATCAGGTGTGAGGTGCTCTCGGGGCTGCTGTATTTGGCGCAAGTGTGGCCCGTCCCTTCCTCCTACGCCACGGGGATCACCCGGGCCATCTTCCGCTTCATCTGGGGGTCGGCGACGGACCGGGTGCGATGGGCCACAGTGCACAAGTCGGCAGACAACGGGGATAAAAGCGTGCCCAACGTCGCCCTCATCCTGATGGCCACCTTCGTGTGTGGCTGTATTAGGCGGAGCTTAGAGCCAAGGCACGTGGGCACCAAGTGCCACTAACTGCTGAGGTTCTACCTGTCTCCGGTGTTGCGAAGGATGGGCCTGGCGCAGATGCCACGTAATGTGCCAGTCAGCTGGACATTGCCGCACCATCTGTCGTTCATGGAAAGGTTCTTCTGGACCAACACCTTTGACCACAAGTCCATCGGGCAGTGGTCAGCACAGAACATCCTGCAGGCAATGCAGGGGAATGACTCCATGGACCCTGTGGCGTGGTTCCCAGAGCAGACTGCCCAGCTTGTCTGGCGAAATGCCTCATCGCTAGAACTCACCAACAAGCACCAAGACCTGGCTTGGCTGGCGGTGAGGAGAGCCCTCCCAGTCAGATCCTTCCTGCACCGCCGGAACCTCACTACCAGCGCACGCTGCCCTCGGGACGGCTGCTACGGAGAGGAGACGGTGGCCCACCTCTTCACAGAGTGTGGATTTGCAAAGAGAGTCTGGAGAGGTCTGCAGGGGTCCCTGTCATGATTTATTCCGAACAGCTCCGTCACAGAGGACTCTGTGATTTATGGACTGTTCCCAGGGACGCATTCAGAGACTGACATCGAGTGCTGCTGGAAGGTCATCAACTCGGTGAAAGACGCTCATTGGTCTGCCCAAGCTTTGTTGACCTCCCAGCGGAGCGAGCTGTCCGTTGGGGAATGTTGCCGACTGGCCCGCTGCAGACTGCAGGAGTACGTGCTGAGGGACACACTGAAGCTTGGTGCAGCCAACGCCAAGGCTCTGTGGGGGAGGACCACAGTCTAGGGTCCTTCCGCTGCTGGACATGGGGGGCAGGGTGTGGTGGAGAGAGACGCCCCTCCAAATAAGGGAAGGGATTCCACGCCAGTGGGCCACATGAGTGGCAAGGGTGTGGGGTCATTTTATGTAATTGGTGTATTGAATGTATGTATTGAATGTATGTATAACCTCCGAGAGTGTCGGATGGAGTTTTCGCAGGAACATGATTGTACATATTTATTTCATGAATGAAGTATTTTTTGATAGTAAAAGAAAATCACAGCCTGGTTCAGTAACTCGAGCAACCAAGAATGAAGGGGGCTGTAAAAAGTGGTGGATGTCACTCAGTTCATCACAGATATTGACTTTCCCTCCATCAAAGGGATCTGCAAGGAGCATTGCCTCATGAAGGTAGCTCATATCATATCATCAAAGACTCACAGCACATGGGCCACGCTCTCATCTCACTGCAACTATCGGGAGGAAAATACAGGAGCCTGAGATTTGTTAAAGGCCCGTCCCACTTTGGCGATTTTTTAGGTGACCGCTGGCGACTGTCTTAGTCGTAGCAGGTCGGCGAAAACCGGCGACTGGACCCCCAATGTCACACCAGCCCCTAGAATTAAGCCCCTTTTATCCCCCAAAACCGCAGAATTCACAGTTATTTACAAGTATCACAACCAATCAATATTGGAATTAAGTCAGTTTTCCCTTATACGGCCGAGTGTTGGAACAAAGTCAGTTTTCCCATACAAGGTCCTAACATGCTATTGTTCAAGGTTTAGTCGGCGTCTGTTTATTGTTTATGTTCTTTATACATTGTGTTTTTCTCCTCTGAAGACGAGCTGGAACATTCTGCGGTTTGGGCTACTGATTACTACTAGCTTTAGCAAGCTCAGCATTTTTGTGATTACGTAGCCTCAAGCAGGTGTGTGAGAAAGAGAGAGCCTCAAGCATGTGCTTTAACCCAGCACACAATGCTGCAAAGCCCATGCGGAGTCTAGTGGCTGAAGCAAAGAAAAAGTACAGATCTCCACATAGGCATTGTTGTACCACAATGTCTACGACAAGCTACAACAACTTAACTAGTCGACGTCAAGCTACGGCAAGCTACCGACAACCGGCGACCCAATCGTCGCGACTTCGGACGTCCACCTACGACCGCGTCTATGACAACCTACGACCGCGCAGGCGACAACCTATGACAACTGAAGTCAACCTACGTCCATCCGCGACAACTGAAGACAATTCACGTCATTTTCGCCTCCGTTTTTGACGCCGGTTGACGTAGGTTGACGTAGGTAGTCGCCAATGGAATTCACCGAAGTCAGCACCAGCGACAACCTACGTCACCTGGTGACAACCTGGCGACAACCTACGACAGCACCTACGTCAGGAGACGTCAAGTTATGATCATTGGCGTCAAACCAACAGTCGCCGAAAATGTTTAAACTTTTCAAAATCCAGCGGCGACCAGATAAACGCTACGACTCTTTGGAGATGACTTACGACCGTACAGGCGACACCCCGGCGACCGTGTGGCGACAGCCTAGTCGCCTGTAGATCCCTAAAAAATCGCCTAATGGGCCTGTCCCACTTAGGCGATTTTATAGGCGACTGCCGGCGACTGTCAAAGCCGTAGCAGATCACCAACATTTTCTTTTACCCGACGACAATAACGAGTCAGGTCGAGATTACACCGTCTTCGGAAACATCGCGAAAATTCCCACGCTGTCAATGCTTCTCCGTCGTCCTAATTTTCGCTGAAATCACTGACAAGTCGGTAAGTCCTTGAGAGTTTTGAAATATAACATCTTGCCCGAGTTACTTGAAAACCAAGCTTCACGGTAGCATGGCATAAACTGGATTTACTTCCAGTTTACTAATAGCAGTATTAAGAAATTTAATTTTAAAAGTGGTTAAATGTAATTTTTGTGTGGAGTGTGGGCATTCTTTGAAAATGCACGGGAGATGCATATCTGGTTTCTGGGTTGCATATCTGTGTTGGGAGCCTACTTTAAATGTAATCGCTGATGGCCATAAACATCACGAAAATTCCCACGCTTACCTGACCGTCAAACTGTCGCCTCCAATCTACCTGTCAAATGTCCTGACAGTAAATAAATTGGTTAAACACAAGTATTTTATGGTATCTTCAAGTGACTTTACTTATTTTAAAATTACGTGCTTCTAAATGCATCTAAGAGAACCTAGCAAACCTGGGGACAGCATGCAACAGCGCCCGCAATAAGCAACGATACCTGGCGACAAGCCAGCTGTCGCCGAGAAATTTCACTCCGGTTGATTTCTCAGTGACGCGCTGAGATCCACTACGATTCTTAGAAGACTCCTCACGATCATGCCCGCGACACCCGGCAAACTGTCGGCGACAGCCTAGTCACCGGCAGTCGCCTTAAAATCACCTAAGTGGGACAGGCCCTTAAGTGGGACAGGGGCTTTACGTCCAGGTTCAAGAACAGTTCCTTCCCTTGAAACACATTGCTCAATCTTAACTGCAATTCTACCTCAGAAATGAACTATTATAGACTTTTTATATGTTGCACTATGTATTCTACTTGCACTATTTTAGCCTGGTTACCCAGTATAACTGATCATTTATATTGTTCATGTTTAGTGTATAGGTATTTGTTGTGTGATTGAGTTAATTTGCCTCTAAAGCTCAAGTCAGAATTTCAATTTTCTGTTTGCAGTACTTGTAACAATTAAATACGTGTATGAAGGAACTGTAGATGCTGGTTTACACTGAAGATAGACACAAAATGCTGGAGTTATTCAGCGGGACAGGCAGCATCTCTGGAGAGAAAGAATGGGTGATGTTTCAGGTCGAGACCCTTCTTCAAACGTATGGGTTTCTTCAAACACAAAAGTTGGATAAGGCTTCTTCAAACACAAAAGTTGGATAAGGCTTCTGTTCTTTGGCTTCATGTTGAACTCATTAAATTTACTTTTAAGAAGATTGTTCAGCTGGGTGAAGATTCAGGTCGAGACCTTTCTTCAGACTGAAGAAGGGTCTCACCCATTCCTTCTCTCCAGAGATGCTGCCTGTCTGGCTGAGTTACTCCAGCATTTTTTGTCTATCTTTTTGACAATTAAACACTCTCAACTCTTGAATGTTATGTTACCTTGAGTGTTATCTTGATGACGGTAAGATTTAGCCCGAAGGTTAAGACAAGGATACAAGCCTCTATACTTTATACTCTACTTCCTATACAAGCCTAATGTGTTTCTGCTTTTGAATTTACAATCATGGATTTCTGGTCAGTGGACTGAACCTTTTTTACAAACTTATGTTTTTGAAGTTGCATCTTTACCTGTGCATAAATCTTTAATTTTGTTTCATTCTTATAATAGCACATTTGGCACAACGTGGTACCTGACGCCACAAAGTCTGCAGTAAACCAGTAGCATTTCTAGCACCATCTACATCACTTGACTAAATTGAAGAAATGCGCACTAAATACAGAGCGGACCTGATGGGCAGTATGCAACATCTATAATTTCATATTCAACATACCAACTGCATTCAAACACACAACAAAAGGAGTGAAACAAGAAGCTCCCAATGGATCATGAATATAATTCGCGAAGTGCCTGAGCCATATAAACAGCAAAGCCTTAGGTTGCCAGATCTGAAAGAATTCATAATGCCTGACAATGAGTTAGTGTATATTGAGAGGGAAAGAAATGGCCTCATGCCCTCGAGATGGGAAAGCTAAGAGCAATTCAGCATTGAAAGCAGATGACTATTTTATGTAAGGTATGAAATGCAGACATACTCCGCATATAAATTTGATTCAAATTCTCACACTCACATTGGCCATAAGCACCATAGTGTGTACTTTTGCAAATAAGATCATGCTACAAGCATCACTTCTTACAGGGTGAAATAAAGGAAAATACACCTTTATCTTCGTAATTTGCGATCATTTTGCAACGATACTGCTTTTGGATTCTATTTTTCAGCTTCTCTACTTCCATAGTTGTCTAGATTTTATGAGCGAATACTCCTGCCAAATGTTAGTAAAACGGATGCAATAAAATGATAAAGCGAAAGAGCTCATTCGCTGCTTACTTGGCACCTTGACTGATTTTAGAGCCAGATTTTGTATCGATACTGCTGGCACTTACTAGCTGAAACATTAAAATGATTTAATTGAATCTAATCGTGATTCACCCTTCCTTCCAAATGAAATGGATGCTTGGGACAGCTGAACAATCTTCTTAAAAGTAAATTTAATGAGTTCAACATGAAGACTGATGGAGGAATGGAGTTACCTTTGTATTGATTGGCACATTTGTTGGGGCACTGCCAAAGAACAGAAGCCTTATCCAACATTTGTGTTTTTCAGAGGACTATTGCACACAATTAGGCGATTTATCACAGTGTAGAACCGTCTACCTCTACTCTGAAGACAGACACAAAATGCTGGAGTAACTACATGGGACAGGCAGCATCTTTGGAGAGAAGGAATGGGCGACTTTTCGGGTCGAGACCCTTCTTAAGACTGAAGTCAGGGGAGAGGGAAATACATAGATAAGGAAGTGTAATGGGACTGATGATCAATGAAAATGCAGAATAGATCATTGTTAGCTGGGAGAAGATAACAACAAATCAGAGATAAAATGTAGTCAGAGCCAGTGAGACTGGTCAGAGAACTGGGAACGGGGTGGAATGGTGAGAGAGGGAAAGCAAGGGTTACTTGAAGTTAGAGAACTCAATGTTCACACCACTGGGATGTAAGCTGCCTAGAGAACTCAATGTTCACACCACTGGGAAATATGAGGTGCTGTTCCTCCAATTTGCGCTGGGCCTCACTCTGACAATGGATGAGTCCCAGGACAGAAATGTCAGTGTGGGAACTGGGAGATCAGGTAGGTTTAGGTGGACTGAGCGGAGGTGGTCAGCGAAATGATCGCCGAGCCTGCGCTTGGTCTCACCGATATATAGGAGTCCACACCTGGAACAGCGTATACAGCAGATGAGGTTGGAGGAGGTGCAAGTGAATCTCTGCCTCAACAGAAAAGGCTGTTGAAGTCTATCCATGTGGCTTATTTCTGCAACGACATCATTGCCTGATGCATCTCATGTTAACTTCAAGTCATGAAGGATCATGGTGAATATTATTTTGCAGTCATTTTTTGTTATTCTTTGATCCACATCTATTTCACATCTTTTATGGATAGGTGATGCATTAGCCTGAGCATTGTTAGAAGATCTGGATATAATCTCTATATAATAAGGCTTTGGGGAATGATTCATCAGAATGTTATTAACTCGGATATTTTTTCAGCTCTGATACTTTAGTGATAGCCTCATATATTTAGGTTTTGCTGATTGCAGGCTCTTGGCATTAATCTTTAAATCAAAGTATTTATTGATGCAAAAGCACGGTTCCTATGCTTTATCATTCACATTGTGCTTATATAATCTTCTGAACACTTCCTCCAAACTCAGAAAGTTTTCTTCTGCTGTGCTCAAATCAGGCACCAGATCAGTCCTGGTTAAACAAGCAATGATACAAACCTTGCAAAACCTTAGTTATTATGGCAGTGAAAATCTTAGATTGCAGATCAGTAGAGCCCTCGTGTGTGTTGATGGAAGAGTACTACTCATTATCTTTGTCACCTTCTAACCGTGTATTGGCTTGTGGGAGGGCACCTATATGGTTTTCTTTGACCCTTCTAACTCCCTGTAAAGCCAAAGGAAAGTTGGTAGTGAATATTATTCATTATCTACAGATTGATTTAATGGACAATATTTTCTTTGCATTCACGATTGCCATGCTTCACTAACTGGTTCTTTTCACAAGCATCAGTTTAGTTTAGTTTTAGTTTAGATTAGAGATATAGTATGGAAGCAGGCCCTTCGGCCCGAACTGACCAGTGATCCCCACACATTAACACGATCCTACATACCTTAGGGACAATTTTACATTTACACCAAGCCAATTAACCTACAAACCTGTGCGTCTTTGGAGTGTGGGAGGAAACCGAAGATCTCGGAGAAAACCCACGCGGTCACGGGGAGAACGTACAAACTCCGTACAGACAGCACCCGTAGTCAGGATCGAACCCGGGTCTCTGGCGCTGTGAATCAGCATGACCATGTGGCCCAGGTCTGATCTAGGATACTCATAGACTGCCTTTCTCTCCTGATGCAAATATATTCACAGAACCTTGTCATGCCGGGGGGGGGACTATCTTCAAATAGATCTTCATTCTTTTCCAACAAAGTGCCAAGGGCAAATTTGAAGTGTTGCTGCTGTAAACATTGTTCCCATCTTGCTTAAGCCATCTTCACCATAAAAAATGTTATTCATGGTTTGCTTCAGTAATCAGAAGCTGCATAACTTGCTTGTTGTGCTGCACAGTGTGTCTGTCCTGGTGTCTATAAGACTTCACCAGAAAGTGCTTGCAGCCTGCCAGTGTTTTCTGGCAATGGAATCTGGCTGAACTAGCTAGAATAAATATCTTGACTCATTACTGAACAATCTGCAACAGTGTCAATTACACGTCAATGCATTAGTTGTTAATCAACGCTTCTACTCAAACATTGGCCTGTTTGCCACTGTTGCCACTTCCCATTGATACTGTGTAAACCCAGTTCCGCGTTGTCAAACTGCAGAGCCCGCTTTTCCGTTGTGATATTGAATTTCCGTTTTTGTCCTGCATTTTAGCTGGGATTGTGGTCTCTCTTCTGGCAATCGAACCATTTGGCTGTTATTGCAATGTCATTGCAATGTTAATCATTTGTGAGCAGCAGATTGCGCTTCTGGAAGGACAGAGAAGTGGAGTACAGGGAACTGGTGGCTCTCTTGCAAAACCGCACATCTCGTCTTCATGATCAGAGTACCACTAAGACAACGCAGATAGTGGACCAGGGTGAAAATGGCAGGGAACGTGCTCCTGTGATTCAGTTCCAGTTCTGGAGCCTGCAACGTTGATGGAGAGGTCTCAGTGCTGACAGACTTCGGCTGATCCTATCTCTGAAGAAATCATCGCGTATGCAGGGTTAGAGCACACACCAATATTCCCCCCACTGTGAGAACTCCAAATCGTCTCCCACTGTGACTCCCTCCTGCCTCACTAGCAACCAGTGCAGGCTGCATTTTCAATTGGACAGCAGTTGAGAGCAGTCTGAAGCTGCCCCACAGGGAGAGCGATCCTCAGGGATCATGAAGGTCATTACAGCAAAGAGACCAGGAGCAGCCTTCTAGCTGCCACATGACAGCCACTGGGGACATTGTGATAAAGTACTGGAAGATCTTAAACAAGGTTGTGAAATAGGAAAGCACTGCAGTGTTAAAGCTCAGACCCAAAGCAGTTTTAGATTTTCGCATCATTTGAGGGGTTTTTTGTTGTAAGTTAATTTCAACACATTAGCCCCTTTAACATAGTCTGCATTTGGAACGAGTAAAATGGTGCAGAGATAGGTGAGATTGGCAAAGCAGCTTCAGGCACTGTTGCACGATCTGCAATACCTCAGCTGGAAAGGTTGCTAGTGTAATGCTACCAGTGCAGTCACAGCTGTGGCACCTGTTACATGAGTATGCCAACAGTTCAATAATAGAGGGAGAACTCCCTGTTCATCTAGTGTGTAGGAAGGAGCTGTACATGCTGGTTTAAACTGAAGATAGACACAAAAAACTGGAGTAACTCAGCGGGTCAGGCAGCACCTCTGGAGAAAAATAATGGGTGACGTTTTGGGCCGAAAAAGGATTTTGATCCGAAAAGTCAGCTATTCCATTTCCCCAGAGATGCTGTCTGACCCGTTGAGTTACACCAGTTTGTTGTGTCTGTCCCTGTTCATCTATGTGCACACTTTGATCTTTGGAATGAATTTGAGTAGTTCACTCTGAATACTGTCTATCAGTAGGGTATCCTTTTAACAATGAAGAAAGCAACAAAGTAGCACATTCTTATGAATGGCCTCAGACCTGAAATGTTTCTCTCCCCACAGATGCTGCCTGACCTGCTGAATTGCTGATGCATTTTGTGTTTTAATTTTAGATTATCAGCATCGGGCTTTATTTTTGGATTTTGACAAGTAACAAGATCCCAGCTGCACTGTCAACTTTAAACTCCAGTTTACACTAGTAAGGGCAGAGATATCTAAATAATGTACCAGCATAAAGAGCTCCCAGAAATCAGTCTGAAGAAGGGTCTCGACCCGAAACGTCACCCATTCCTTCTCTCCAGAGATAGACAATAGACAATAGGTGCAGGAGGAGGCCATTCTGCTCATCGAGCCAGCACCGTCATTCAATGTGATCATGGCTGATCATTCTCAATCAGTACCCCGTTCCTGCCTTCTCCCCATACCCCCTGACTCCGCTATCCTTAAGAGCTCTATCCAGCTCTCTCTTGAATACATTCAGAGAATTGGCCTCCACTGCCTTCTGAGGCAGAGAATTCCACAGATTCACAACTCTCTGACTGAAAAAGTTTTTCCTCATCTCAGTTCTAAATGGCCTACCCCTTATTCTTAAACTGTGGCCCCTTGTTCTGGACTCCCCCAACATTGGGGACATGTTTCCTGCCTCTAACTTGTCCAACCCCTTAATAATCTTATACGTTTCGATAAGATCTCCTCTCATCCTAAATTCCAGTGTATACAAGCCTAGTTGCTCCAGTCTTTCAACATATGATAGTCCCGCCATTCCGGGAATTAACCTAGTAAATCTACGCTGCACGCCCTCAACAGCAAGAATATCCTTCCTCAAATTTGGAGACCAAAACTGCACACAGTACTCCAGGTGCGGTCTCATTAGGGCCCTGTACAACTGAAGAAGGACCTCTTTGCTCCTATACTCAACTCCTCTTGTTATGAAGGCCAACATTCCATTGGCTTTCTTCACTGCCTGCTGTACCTGCATGCTTCCTTTCAGTGACTGATGCACTAGGACACCCAGATCTCCTGTTCCTAACTTGACACTACCTGCCTGACACACTGAGTTACTCCAGCATTTTGTGTCTATGCTGAATCCAATGTTCAATGGTCAACGTGAATTGTTGGGGCATTCTATTCTGGGGTGACTTTTGTGCGATAAGTGCATAAAAAATGAATGTAGCTTTAATTTTTAATTTATACACTACTGAATTCTACAGCACAGAAGATTCACCATTCCTATGCCTTATTTTTGAAAATTCTCCACGATGAATGATATTTAATTACATGTTTTGTCTTTGCCATGTTTCATTTGTTTCCTTTACCAAAGTACGTTTGAGGGCTAATAGTTCCATCATTCTTTCAAGGGGGGGAAGGAGCTTTCAGATCGCAAAACTGCTGTTTAAAATTTATTTTCCCCTATAATCTTTGGCCAGTTAGCAATTTTACATCATGTGTATATTTACTAATATTCCAACCAGTAGAATCATTTTGTATTTATTTAATCTACTGATCTACTGATCAGGGCTTTCAACTCTTCCATTAAATTACCCCTTAACTTTTTCTACTCTAAGCAATATCTGTTGCTATACCAATCTGTGCTGAAATGCCAATGTCACCTATCTGAGAATAGTTTCAGGTTCTCTGTACTGCTAAATCTTGTCTGGATTCCATCCAATGACTTATCCTTTCAGAAACATGTTGTTTAAGTCAGTGGATATTAAAACTGGGAAGTGTACAACAGGCATCTGATTGATACTTTTATTTTTGTACAATGAACAAAGTCAAAATTATCTGCAAAAGCTGCTTTCTTTGGAACTAATTCCAAAACAGAGAATTAATTTCCATGGGTCAAATCAAGCTGCTTGTCAACATTTTTTAAGAGTGGAATTAATTTGTATATTGGAAATGCAATCGTATTTCTGGAAAGATTTCTCAAGCTCCTATATTTTAAATCCCATTTGACCCAAGGTCCGCCTAGGGCACTGAACCCAGATTATTAGCCAATCTGCAAAAAGGGCTCAGTGGAGATTTGCAAGGATACACACATATTCAACAAGGTTGCGATGTGCATATTTACAAAGTTCAGGGCATTTGCTGAATCATGGGTTTCATTACAGGTATTCTTAATTATAACTGACACTCCCCTGACACATCATTTTGGGACAATGATAAGTTTCTTAAAGATGACATTGCATTTCACAAGCTGATTCCCTTCTGCATTCTGGACTCTTTCAAAGGCCTTTTGTGGACCCAGTGTGTTGTGGCTTTGTGCAATAACATAAACTAAAGAACACATATGTGTCTATTTTCCACAAGCTCTTAATAATCCAAGATATTTCACAATTGTTAGACTGCTTTGGAATTGTAGTCAGTGCTGATCTGTAGAAATCTGGCAAGCAGGTTGTACAAACCCCAACGAACGCCAGTAACATAATAATTAGGTCTTCTGTTTCATAAATGTTGCATGAATAGTGGCCAAGACATTGGGATGATCTTCAAAGCTTTTTCCCTCAACCCAAGTGTTGCCAATGTACCATTTTGAATGCAGAGTCTGAACTTTCTCACCCTAAAATGTTAACTTTATTTCTCTTCCACTGATGGTGCCTGACCTGCAGAGAGTTTCCCTCATTCTCTCTTGTTATTTCAGATCCCCAGCATCTTCAGTTCTTGAATTTCCAGGAATGATTCTGTTGTGGAGTAATATCAAGTCATTAGTAACCAAAGATAATAGAGCAGAGCAAGATAGACCACTTGACCTTAAAAAACCGTAGTGTGTCATGGCACCATTTTAGTAGACAGAAACTTGCAGAAACATTTAAAAAGAATAATAACAAAAATCTGTGAATTGATAGATGAGATATATTCTGCATTTTTATGGTATCATCACACATACTATTCCACACAAAATACTGATTACACTACGAGAGGCATAGCGAACAGTGGGTTTTGCTTACTAAAATGGCGGACGTTCCGCTCCTTTAGGTACTACACTTCAGTATAGGCGATTCCGATGGAGTGGTTCATCTTGCTCCTCTAGTATCTTTGGTAGTAACCCTCCCCAGTGGGGCAATTCACACTTACATGTTTGATACAATTCAGTGCAAATCTCCAGTGGATTGTAATCTTTGCCACCCCAACAACTCTCTAAAATCGAAGATAGACACAAAAAGCTGGAGTAATTCAGCGGGTCGGACAGCATCTCTGGAGAAAAGGAATAGGTGACGTTTTGGGTCGAGAACCTTCGTCAGACTGAGAGTCGCTGAGTAACTCCAGCTTTTTGTGTCTATCTTCAGTTCGATCCTACAGTTCTGCAGTTCGATCCTACAGAACTTCCTAGGCACTTGAAAATCTCCAAATTCCATTGATCCACTATTAGCTCCTAGGCAATCAAGTGTATAGATCCTAAGCTCTGAAATTTGTTCCTTGAAATTATCTGCATCTGCACGTCTCTCTCCTCTTTTCAAATGGCCCTTTAACCATGTCTCTGACCAAGCTTGGGTTCACTTGTCCTCTGCGTCCTTGCATGTCAAGGTCTCAAATCTTGTTTGAAAATGCACTTGTGAAAAATGTGAAATGTATCGAGACTGTTACCGCACTGCATAAACATTCAGTTTACATGGCAAGGATTCTACAGGACTTTTGGCTATCCTGATCGCATGGTCGATTCATAACAAAACAAGCACTCTAAACTTTTGAAAACTTGCAAGTGTAGATACAGAGGACTTTTCTCTTAAGGGACAAGAATAATTCACAGCTGAATGCAATGTGAGGATTGAAGAACACGATTTGAGCATCTCCCTTGGTGAGGAGAGCATACAACAACAGCCTGTGTTTGTACTTGTTTCTCCATCCTCTCATCTACTCGTTTTACTCTGAGGTACAGCAAGCCATATCCTATCAAGGCTGGCATAATCATATCCCACTAATAAAATCAGACCCACCAGAGCAGTAGCCGTTTCTCAGTTGGAGAGATAATGAGGTGGAAAATAACAAATTCTCTTATATTTTCAATACAATTTGAAAAACATGGAAAACCCATTTAAAAAATAATTATTATGCAGTGCAGATTACAGTAATCAATCCCTCTTACAAGGCAGTGTATCCACCGTATCAGCAATTGTGTCAGATGGATGACCTTGGTCACCTACATCAATCAAGTTCATTTGCGTTAGATTGATAGAAACAAAAAAAATGGAATTTGAATAATGGACAACTGTGATCTGAACCTTTCAAATATAGCTTTCAATTAATTCCAATAAACTCAAATTACTATTTTTCGTACAGGATAGTGGTAAATTACCATTTAAATAAGGACACATTCAAATGTGAATCTTAGTTGTGCGTGGCTAGTGCCACAGCAGGACACATGAAGGGAATTACTGATTGAACACTGCTCTGTTGCAGAGATATAAAGGGTGGCTGTTTGAGACTGGTGGATCTTCAGTTACTTGCTTAGTGTATTGCCCAACTATTTTACTGTAGCTTTTCTTCCAAGGATTCATTCAAAGATTCCAAAAAGCATTAATAATCTTTCGGACATTATTGAACAAGTCTGAGTGTCTGGTGAAATTGCTGATGGATTTTACTGTTGACAAGAGCGGATCAGCAGGCTTTGTGGCTGGACTTAAGCAGCTAACTGGGGCATTTTGAGCTCAATTGTAAAATGGACAGTATAGATCAGCTACCTACTTGACATCTCTCCTGACTGAATAAAGGGACAGAACTTGTCAGAAAGCATTCATTTTGCAATATTATCCAAAGACAGTTAACCCCAGGTTTTGGTCTGGAGGGATGTTTATTTTGTCCCGAGAATGCGGCATTTTGATGTGTATAATTATGCAATGGGAAATAATTGTCCTTGGGTTGATCATGGTGAGAGTTCAGTGCAGTGGGTATCTGTGCATGTAACTGTCTGAAGTAGGGTCTCAACCAGAAACGTCAGTCTGAAAAAGGGTCTCAACCTGAAACGTCACCTATTCCTTTTCTCCAGAGATGCTGCCTGACCCGCTGAGTTACTCCAGCTTTTTGTGTCTATCTAACTGTTTTTTAACAATTGATTTCATTGAAATTGTATCTCCTCAGCCATATAAAACATCTGATCATGACATCAGGCATCTCTTCCTTCACAAATCATACATACTACAAATAAGATCATGTCAACCTGCAGCGGTCCCTCTGACAAGTCCCTCTTGGGACTTACTACATGTAGGCCCTCTTTTAAAGAAACCCAATAAGTCGAGCCCAAGTTCTATTCAGTGCCATTAACTTTAGACTGTATATAGAATACATGTGTAGGAAAGAACTGCAGATGTTGGTTTAAATCGAAGATATACACAAAATGCTGGAGTAACTCTGCGGGACAGGCAGCATCTCTGGAGAGATGGAATGGGTGACGTTTCGGTTCGAGTCCCTTCTTCAAACTGATGTCAGGGGAGTGGGCGGTACAGAGATAAAATGTGGTTGGAGACTGGTAGGAAAACTGGGAAAGGGGGGGATGGAGAGAGAGGGAAAGCAACTACTTAAAGTTAGAGAAGTCAATGTTCATACCGCTGGGGTGTGAGCTGCCCAAGCGAAATATGAGGTGCAGTTCCTCCAATTTGTGCTGGGCCTCACTCGGACAATGGGAATGGGAGGGGGAGTTGAAGTGTTTAGTAACCGGGAGATCAGCTAGGTTAAGGCGGACTGAGCGGAGGTGTTCAGTGAAACGATCACCGAGCCTGCACTTGCTCTTGTCGATATACAGGAGTCCACACCTGGAACAGCGGATACACACACTGTAGATGAGGTTGGAGGAGGTGCAAGTGAACCTTTACCACACCTGAAAGACTGACTGGTTAGCATGCAACATAATCTTTTCACTGTACCTCGGTGACATGTGACAAACAAACTAAACTAAACTAAACTAAACTAAGCTAAACTGAACTACACAAAAGTAGTGTCTGAGAGAGTTTTGTAAATGTAGGTAGGTTAGTCATCCCAATCTCCACTACAAAGACTGCACCAATTGAAAGAGATGACTGTGCCTACTTTATGTAGTTTGAATGAAAATCAACAAAGCCCTTCTGCATAAGTTGAAGATGAGTAATTCCTCAATGGGAACTTCATCTGATGACCTCGGTTCAGGTGCTGCAGCCCCTCTGGTTTTCACACCATTGATTTCTGACATATTTTTAGAGCAAATGGAAGTTAGCCTGCATGATTCAAGGAAGATGTGCACAAATTCAGTCGATTCGCTGAATCACTTTTGTGCTGCACTTTGCAGGTCGACAAGGATTATAAAATATAGAACAACTGGTGGAGTATGGAGAATGAGGTATGGATGTTACCTTGCTACTGTGATGATCAGTTCTTTTCACCACCCAGTCAAATGTTTAAGTCGGTCGCTGATTATTCTCATCACTGAGCAGATTTGTGTGTGGATGAGTACCGTACAGTATATGAACAGTATTCTCCTGTTGATTGGAGCAGTGCTTGAAAGGGAAAGATAATGCTATCCTGTACATGTTACCTCTGTTATTACATGCAAAGACACCATGGTAACTGGTAACCAAGCAATATTATTCATTTTGCTAGTCGGGAGAGAAATGACAATATTGTCTGCTAATAAAAGAAGCCCAAGATGAATTATTGAAGGAAAATGTTGCCCAATCACTAAAGTAGATTTTTAAAGAAGTTGTTGAAATTCCAAGTATTTTAGTATGGATTACCTTGATTCTAATAGAATTGAAAATATGTGCTTCTACCATGTATTTTGATGAGAAAAGAGATAAATCTCAACATAGGGCCAATTCTTTTTCAATGTATAGACTTGCATTCAGTCAATAGATACCGCAGTCTATCCACCCTTTCTAACTCCAGAGACCACAAAGCTGTTAACTTTAAGAATATTCTTTAACATCAAATCATTTTACCATTATTTTCTTTGTCTAAGTGTTCTATTTTGGTCTATAATAATATTATAGTGGTTGGACCAACTCTTCTGGAGTTCCTTTTCAGGCAAAGATGTTTTTCAACCTGTGCCAATGTGAATACACCTTCAGATGTTAATTTTGGGACCAACAAACGTTTACAAATAGCTCATGATATATTTCTAAGAGTTCTGATTGTAGATAAGTTCATTCCAAACACTACAAGAAAAACAGATGTTCTGGTCAACTAAACACCTTTGCATCTGTCTGTACATCTTTGCCTGTCATAGAGTCATAGAGTCAAAGAGTCATAGAGTGATACTGTATGGAAACAGGCCCTCTGACCAACATGTCCCAGCTACACTAGTCCCACCTGCCCATGTTTGGCCCATATCCCCCCTAACCATGTTCCTGTCTAATTCTTTCTTAAAAGTTGGGATAGTCCCAGCCTCAACTACCTCCTCTGACAGCTTGCTCCATACACCCACCACCCTTTATGCGAAAAAGTTACCCCTCAGATTCCTATTAAATCTTTTCCCCTTCACCTTTAACCTAAGTCCTCTGGTCCTCGATTCACCTATTCTGGGCAAGAGACTCTATGCATCTACCCGATCTAATCCTCTCATGATTCTATACCCCTCATCCTCCTGCACTCCAAGGAATAGAGTCCCAGCCTACTCAACCTCTCCCTATAGCTCAGACCCTCTAGCCCTGGTAACATCCTTGTAAATCTTCTCTGTACCCTTTCCAGCTTGACAACATCTTTCCGATAACATGGTGCCCAGAACTGTACGACTGTTCTTATACAGTACGGCTCCAATGGTTACAACAATGTAGAAAGATGCAGTGGAGGGGCTCTCAGATGTCTTGAAAAACCGCCTTGTGCAGTCCTGAGTTGGAAGGCATGGCTCCAGTTTGCTGTCTTCTTGGCATTGGCAGCAGCATTTTGGGCTGGTTCTGTGGTGCAATTAATGTTTGCTATTTGCCGAACTGTGGAAGTAAGCTTTAAGCCTGAATTGGTGCAGCAAACCAAAAGGATGTGCATTAATCACATACGGTGATCCCAGCTCTATCCAATTTACCTCACTTAAAGTCTTAAAACCAAAGTTGAGCAAATTTCAGGTTATTTCTCACATTTGGAACCAGTATAGCATATACGTAGAAAATACTATTGATATCTAGGGGCAGCACAAAGTTGCTGCCTTACAGCACTTGCAGTGCTGGAGATCCAGGTTCGATCCTGACTACGGGTGCTGCCTGTATGGAGTTTGTATGTTCTCCCCGTGACCACGTGGGTTTTCACCGAGAAACTTGGTTTCTTCCCACACTCCAAAGATATACAGGTTTGTAGGCTAATTGGCTTGGTGTATGTGTAAATTGTCCTTGATGTGTGTAGGATAGTGGGCGGCACGGTGGCGCAGTGGTAGAGTTGCTGCCTTACAGCGAATGCAGCGCCGGAGACTCAGGTTCGATCCTGACTACAGGTGCTGTACTGTACGGAGTTTGTACGTTCTCCCCGTGACCTGCGTGGGTTTTCTCCGAGATCTTCAGTTTACTCCCACACTCCAAAGACGTGCAGGTTTGTAGGTTAATTGGCTGGGCAAATGTAAAAAATTTTAAAAATTGTCCCTAGTGGGTGTAGCATAGTGTTAATGTGCGGGGATCGCTGGGCGGCACGGGCCC
This sequence comes from Rhinoraja longicauda, assembly GCF_053455715.1. Classification (NCBI taxonomy): domain Eukaryota; kingdom Metazoa; phylum Chordata; class Chondrichthyes; order Rajiformes; family Arhynchobatidae; genus Rhinoraja; species Rhinoraja longicauda. The sequence goes on along the minus strand of NC_135959.1, from coordinate 64,595,317 downwards.
GGTGGGCCGAAGGGCATGTTTCTGCACTGTATCTCTAAATTATTATTTTTTTTTAATCTAATGTGCGGGGGCCAATAGACAATAGACAATAGGTACAGGAGGAGGCCATTCGGCCCTTCAAGCCAGCACCGTCATTCAATGTGATCATGGCTGATCATTCTCAATCAGTACCCCGTTCCTGCCTTCTCCCCATACCCCCTGACTCCGCTATCCTTAAGAGCTCTATCCAGCTCTCTCTTGAATGCATTCAGAGAATTAGCCTCCACTGCCTTCTGAGGCAGAGAATTCCACAGATTCACTACTCTCCAACTGAAAAAGTTTTTACTCATTTCAGTTCTAAATGGCCTACCCCTTATTCTTAAACTGTGGCCCCTTGTTCTGGAGCCACGGGTCGGTTTGGACGGTGGGCCGAAGGGCCTTTATCTGCGCTATATTTCTAAACTAAATTAAGCAAAATTAATTTCACTTGTCCTTGCTTCAATTGCCTAGATATTATGAAGCATCAATTTTACTGATATGTTCTTTATGGAAAAGTGAACAGAAGCGCCAATCCTAAAAAGATAATTCTGGGGACCTTAAGATTAATCTGCTAAATTGGCAGAATTTGATTAGAAAATCATCAGATTTTCAATATCTAAAATAAGAAAAGAATTCAAAATGCTCTGTTATATTTTGAAGAAAAGTTGACTTTTATTCAGTTGAGAGATCACTGAATTTTAATTAGATTACATTTATTTTTCAATATATTCTATTATTTGGCAAATGGAACTTTAACCTGCAGACCATGCCTTCAATCGTCACATCTTATTCCATCTTTACTTATTGGTTATCAATAAGAATTAGTTCTCTGAAAATGCTGAGGAAATCTGATCAAACTTTTGATATGTAAACGCTCCCTTCAAACTTCACTTCTTGGTTTTGTTTACTTGAACAACATACGCTGGGAGCTGGCCAGCAAACAGAACACGTCACATCTCTCTCTGACATTCTGTTCACATTATATGGTGCTCCGCTCTCCATCCTGCTAGTCCCAGCTGTACTAAAGTGAGATTTGTAGTTCAGTACTACAAGCTGACTGGCACAAGCAATGAGCGGGTTGTCAAGGGTGGAGATAAGCAAAAACGAGCAGAAGCGAGAGCACTCAGAATCAAAATTAATTTCGGGAAATCAGAGTTAATCAGAAAAATGTTGACTAATGATGCCTGGACTCCAAACTAAATCATTGAGCACAATAATTTAGCACGGCAGTCAATGCTTATCAGAGGAAGGTGACCTTGGGAACAAATCAGCCCATCTTTTGTGTTTGTTGTTATTTGGCAGATAATACCATGGGTTGTCTTTCCCATACATCTTTTATTGTGTTTGTATCTTGTTTGTTCCTGATCCTCTGCTAACTTGTTTTTGATTAGCAATAGCTGGCCTTTCTCCTTCTCAAAGCTGCTTAATACCCATGACTGTTAAATTAGTGCAGTGACTGTGCAGAACTGCGAGAATGGAATCATCCTTACAAAGATTAAACCAATGTCTGGGGCTTTCGTGAACAATGAAATATGATTTCCAATTCTTCCAGCTATTGAATTCAGAATTATGAATAGCTTGTATGAATATTATTATTATGTAATGTGAGGTTCAAATATGCATTTGTTCTGGATTAAAAGGAGCTGCAGAGCTGAAAGTTTGAAATATTGTTCCGTGGCATATCTGTATTAAAATTCAATTGCTTTGTCCAAAAGTTGCAGTATCCAAATAATTGCCTGAACTTTTGGTTTACATGACTCCTCTGAAATTTCTTACCTGCCATATGTTGCAGCTCAATGCTTTGATATCAGGTTTCATCATGATACTATGAGAATTTTGTATTCCAACAGAAAGGACTGTAAAAAAGTTCTAAAGGTATTTGCAGCCCTCCATTCCATGGGTTACTAAATTGTGTGTCCATATATTATTCCATCTGCAACATGTCATCACCAGGAATTTTAAAAAACACTACAAAAGGGTTTTGTGCCACGTTATCTACAATGGTTGTTATTTTTGTCATTGCATTACATTGCAAGATCTAAGAGAAAGGTATCCTTATTTTGTTCCATGTTGGTGGCATCCGAATTATCACAGTAGGATTTGTTCCACTGCTTTTTCAAAAATGTTTATATTCAATAATAAACATAGAAAATCTACCTCAACACTGAGCCACTTTGCCCTTTTGGTAAGTTGCTTTATTCTAAATCTATTTTTATAAATATGTTAAATTGAGCTGCTAACATTGTTATTTACTAATATCATAGCATTGTTTACACCTCAAAAGCATCCCTTTGCCAAAAGAGCATTTTGCAACATTGTGAGATTGTGGAAGGTTGTACGTGTGTGTATATATATATATATATATATATATATATATATATATATATATATATATATATATATAAATGCATGTTCATCCTTCCTCCAAGCAAAAGCAAGTAAGGGAGTTTATTTCTGAAGCAAATAAAGGAAACAAGAAACTGAAAACATGAGGGAGACTAAAGGGCCTGTCCCAGTTACGCGATTTTTAAGGCGACTGCCGGCGACTGTCAAAGTCGCAGCAGATCACTTAAATTTTCTTTTACCCTACAACAATGACCACGACAATGCCGAGTCAGGTCGATACAAGTTATTTTGTTTGTGAAACTAGCACCTGGCTAAGAGATTATACCGTCTTCGGAAACATCGCAAAAATCCCACGCTTACCTGACCGTCAAACTGTTGCCTCCAATCTACCTGTCAAATGTCCTGAGGGTAAATAAATTGGTTAAACAAAACTATCTTCTGGTATCTTCAAATGCCTTTTCTTAATTTAATATTACGTGCTTCTAAATGCATCTGCGACAACCTAGCAAACCTGGGGACAGCATGCGACAGCGCCCGCAATAAGCTACGATACCTGGCGACAAGCTAGCAGTTGCCGATAAATTTCTATCTGGATAATTTTTCCGCGACGCGCCGAGACCCGTTACGATTCATTGAAGACTCCTCACGATCATGCCCGCGACACCGCGGCAAACGTTCGGCAACAGCCCAGTCGCCGGCAGTCGCCTTAAAATCGCCTAAGTGGGAGAGGCCCTTAAACTCATAGCTGGATTTTACTGGGTTTAAGTAAGTATGGTGTGCCTCCTTGGAAAGATGATGTAAATACCTTCAGGGAAAATATTCTCTGGTGCTGTGTGCCTTAAGAAAATCAATAAGATCTCCTGCCTCTGCTATTCACAATCACAATAATACTTTATTAGCCAAGTATGTTTTGCAACATACAAGAAACTTCATTTGCCATACAATTATAACAATCAAAAGCAACAGGACACACAAAATACATTTTAACATGAACATCCACCACAGTGACTCCGCCACATTCCTCACTGTGATGGAAGGCGAAAAAAGGTTTCTGTGTCCTCCAGCGGTCGGGGGCCTCTAACCTTCCGTTGACGGGACGATCTTGAATCCCGTAGCCGGCGGCGCCCCTTCCTCGTCGGGGCGATCCAGCTCCTGCATCAGGGGGTGGGGGGGGGGGGGAATCTCAGCTCCTCCACGCTGGGTGGGCAATCTTCCCCGGGTCGGGACCAGTCGAACGTCGTGCGGCTTTTGGAGCTCCCGACCGGTCTCAACCCGAGACTGCGAGCTCCGCGATGTTAAACTCCACAGGTCATGATTGGAGCGTCGATCCCAGGCTAGGAATCGCACACTCTGATGGTAAGTCCATGGCCCAGTAGTGGGGCTCAAAGTCAGTCCCAGGCAAGGCCTCCAGTTCCATGATGTTAGGCAAAGGATATAAAAAGGTGGTTAAAAAAAAGTCATCCTTACCATTCATTAGGATCTGTGACAGGCAATCCTCCTCCCTGAAATTGATAAACACAATTGTTGGCATGGATTTCTTAGCAATGTGGCCTGAGCTACTTAAACATGATGATGGCTTTCTGCATATGTCAAGTACCCAACTTATCAAAAACAATTTTTATACATAATGGTCATAGCTAAAGTTGAGCCATCAAACAAATTGTGTCAGATCTTAACTATGCCTGATCTCGTAAAACAGGTGAATAGTGTCACAGTCGATTTGTTACTCGAAGCAATAACGTTACAGATTCCACTTATATTTAGAAAGCACCCATAACTTGGATCATATCTCAACTTTAATATCCTGAGACATTTCATATTAATACACAAGTTGAACTTTGAGAGAGAAGAGGAATCATTTGGAGAGGCAACCAAACAAAAGCCCATTCCTTCTCTCCCGAGATGCTGCCTGACCTGCTGAGTTACTCCATCATTTTGTGAACAAACAAAGTTGTAGGTTGGAAAGTGCATTTTATGAGAGGAAAGAGAGATGGGAAATTTGACCCTCAGATTCAGATCAAAATAAACAGTTGAATGCAGCACTGGTTACAATTAGGAAGCATAAGAGCCCAGAGTTGAAAGAGCATGTGATTCTGAGAGGATCGCAATGTTAAGGAAAGTAACCAAGGTAAGGAGAAGTGAAGGAATAGAAGGACTTTGTAACCAAGAAGAGAATTTAAAACTTTAGGCAATGCCAGACTGGGAGCCAGCACTGTGCATGTTGGGCTGACGAGTAAACTCAATTCAGTGTGTTGGAAAAAAACTCACTGACACAAAAAGAATTTAATGTGAGACACAAAGTAACTCGAAGTGTCAGGCAGCATCTTTGAAGAACATGGATAGGTGAGATAAGAAGATGGATATAGAAGAGGTGTAAATCATGAAGCTAGAGGAACCACCCCTCTCCCATCCCCTTCCACCTATATTCCATCCTCTGGCCTCACAATCCGCACCTCTTCTTTCCTTATCTCCTTATGTCCTATTTTATTTCTTTTCATCTCTGGTCTCTATCCAACCATCTGATAATCAACCCCCTCACACTGGTATCCACCGATCACTTGCCAGACTTTGTTCTACCCGCACCTGTCATTGAGCTTTCTCCTATCCAACCCCCCCTCCCACCCCTCCCACCCTACCCACCCCTCCCACCCTACCCACCACAATCACTGTGATGAGGGGTCCCGACCCGAAACATCGCCCATCCACGTTCTCCAGAGATGCTGCCTGACCCACTTCATTTTTTTTTTTGTAAATCTGCATCTGCAGTTCCTTTTGTCTCCAAGGAATTTAAAGTGATTGTTAGGGATAGATTCTCAGGTGATCCTATATGGAGATACTTGAACCAGGGATCGCAGTGTCAGAATGTGGAGTCTCCTATTTAAAGTGGAATTGAGGCAATATACATTTCTTCACTCAATGGATCGTGAAACTGTGAAATTCTTTATTCACGTGAGTGCTCATCTTTTGAGGATGTTGAAGTTAGAAATCAATCAAATTAATCAAGTGAAACAAAGTCTGAAAGGATAATGTCAAAATCTTAGTGTGCAGGAAGGAACCATTGTGCCAGAGCTACTACACTACAAACTCTCCCAGCTGACTGTGCCTGAATCCCTCTGTCAGTGGATCATCAACTTCCTGACAGACAGGAAGCAGCATGTGAGGCTGGGAAAACACATCTCAGACCTGCAGACCCTCAGCATAGGAGCACCACAAGACTGCGTACTCTCCTCTCTCCTTTACTCTTTCTACACCAACGACTGCACCTCCACAGACTCCTCTGTCAAGCTCCTCAAGTTTGCGGATGACACATCCCTGAGTGGACTGATCCAGGATGGGGAGGAATCTGCCTACGGATGGGAAGTGACACAGCTGGCGTCCTGGTGCCATCGCAACAACCTGGAGCTCAATGCTCTCAAGACAGTGGAACTAATTGTAGACTTTCGAAAAGATCCCCCTCCCCTCCCCCCACTCACCATCAACCAACACCATAGTCACATCTGTGGAGTCATTTAAGTTCCTTGGAACCAACACCTCCAGGGACCTTAAATGGGGACCCACCATCGACTCCACAGTCAAAAAGGCCCATCAGAGGATGTACTTCCTGCGGCAACTGAGGAAACACAATCTGCCACAGGCAATGATGGTCCAATTCTATACTGCTATCATTGAGTCCGTCCTCACCTTCTCCATCATGGTCTGGTTTGGCTCAGCCACCAAGCACCACATCCGGAGGCTGCAACGGATCGTTCGCACAGCACCTTCCCCCCATTGACGAACTGTACATTGCAAGGGCCAGGAAGCGAGCGGGCAAGATCATCTCTGACCCCTCTCACCCTGGCCACAAACTCTTCGAAGCACTTCCCTCTGGAAGGCGACTCCGGACTGTCAAAGCAGCCACAGCCAGACATAAAAACAGCTTTTTTCCACGAGTGATAGTTCTACTCAACAACCAAAGTCTGTAGTTTCTTTTTTGCTCTGGTTTATTTTCACCCACATGTTTAGACCGTAATGTTGTATCCTTATTGTCTTGATGTGGTTATGCTTTATTCTTAATTGTTAACTGTACGTTAGTGTTGTCATTTGTGAGCAGAGCATCAAGGCACATTCCTTGTATATGCACATACTTGGCCAATGAACTTATTCATTCATTCATTCATTCATTCATTCATTCATTCATTCATTCATTCATGTCAAAAGCTTAGGTCTACACAGAATAGTAAGTTTTATTTAGCTTGAATCAGAGACCAGAGGGATGGATGGATTGATTACCTAGGAATTATTATTAATTATAACGTTGAAACAGATGCTGAAGTGAGTGATTTCATCGTCCAGGTATTTAATTGGAGGTCAATTTTATTAGATTAAAGACTGGAAACAGAATTAGAGTCATAAAGTCATACAGAATGTTAACAGGTCCTTCAGTCCAACTTGTCCATGCCAAACAAGATGCCCTCTCTAAGCTAGTCCCATTTGCCCACACTTGGCCCCATATCCCTGTTAGCCTTTTATTCTAGGTATCAGTCCAAATGTCTTTTACATGTGGTTACATGGGTATCTGCCACAACTACCTCTGGCAGCTTGTTCCATATACCCACCACCTTCTGGGTGAAAAAGATGCCCCTCAGTTTCCTATTAATTTTTTCACCTTAAACCAACGACTTCTGGTTCTTGATTCCCCTATTCTAGGTAAAAGACTCTGTGCATTCACCCTATCTATGCCACTCACAATTTTATACACCTCTATTAGATTATTCCTCAGCATCCTGCACTCCAAAGAATAAAGGAAGTCCTCGCCTGCCCAACTCAGGCCCTACAGCTCAGACCCTTGAGTCCTGGCAACTTTCTCACAAAACTTCTCTGCACACTTTACAGTTTAATTTTCATTAATTGGTGTGGACAGGTGGAGGGTGGTGAGATCAGATTTGGGTGTCATTAACACGCATTTGACCTTGATGTGCTTATAAATTATATCATCATGGGGAAGGCAGATGAGAAAGGAATTTCTTGCTATTGAGGGCGTGCAGCGAAGGCTTACTAGGTTAATTCCCGGAATGGCTGGGCTGTCGTATGTTGAAAGACTGGAGCGACTAGGCTTGTATACACTGGAATTTAGATGGATGAGAGGGGATCTTATCGAAACATATAAGATTATTAAGGGGTTGGACACGTTAGAGGCAGGAAACATGTTCCCAATGTTGGGGGAGTCCAGAACCAGGGGCCACAGTTTAAGAATAAGGGGTAGGCCATTTAGAACAGAGATGAGGAAAAACTTTTTCACTCAGAGAGTTGTAAATCTGTGGAATTCTCTGCCTCAGAAGGCAGTGGAGGCCAATTCTCTGAATGCATTCAAGAGAGAGCTAGGTAGAGCTCTTAAGGATAGCGGAGTCAGGGGGTATGGGGAGAAGGCAGGAACGGGGTACTGATTGAGAATGATCAGCCGTGATCACATTGAATGGTGGTGCTGGCTCGAAGGGCCGAATGGCCTACTCCTGCACCTATTGTCTATTGTTTATTGTCTAAATGAATAGGAAGAGGACGACTGACAGCAATTGTAGAAACAAGGAATTGTGGATGCTGGTTCACCAAAGGCATAAAATGCTAGAATAACTCAGCGAATCAGGCAGCATCTTTGGAGAACATGGATAGGTGATGTGCCTGAGTCTGAAGAAGGGTCCCAACCCAAATCATCACCTATTCATGTTCTCCACAGATGCTGCCTGACCCTGCTGAGTTACTCCAGAATTTTGTGTCTTTACTGACAGCAATTAGCTGACTACGAATGGCTAGGTAAGAAAGCAATCAGGGGAGATGGTTCCACTCATCTCTTTCAACTTTAATTTTAGGCTTTAGAGATGCAGCGTGGTAACAGGCCCATTGACCCACCGGCAGTATCATACACACAAGGAACAATTTACAGAAACCAATTAACCTACAAATCTGCATGTCTTTGGAGTGTGGGAGGAAACCGGGGCACACAGATGAAACCCACACGGTCACAGGGAGAATGTGCAAACTCCATACAGGCAGAACCACAGGTCAGGATCGAACCCCGGTCTCTGGCTTTGTAAGCCAGCAGCTCTACCGCTGTGCCGTCTGTTTCCAATGGAAATGATTCGAAAGAGAGACTTTGAAAGTGGATATTACTCAGCAGTTGGAGGCAGACCTAGAATAATGAAAAGACATCGACCAAGTTGTACTCATTGCATGCTCAGGGCATGCAGCGTAGGTTTACTAGGTTAATTCCCGGAATGGCGGGACTGTCATATGTTGAAAGACTGGAGCGACTAGGCTTCTATACACTGGAATTTAGAAGGATGAGAGGAGGTCTTATCGAAACGTATAAGATTATTAAGGGGTTGGACACGTTAGAGGCAGGAAACATGTTCCCAATGTTGGGGAAGTCCAGAACAAGGGGCCACAGTTTAAGAATAAGGGGTCGGCCATTTAGAACTGAGATGAGGAAAAAAAATATCAGTCAGAGAGTTGTGAATCTGTGGAATTCTCTGCCTCAGAAGGCAGTGGAGGCCAATTCTCTGAATGCATTCAGGAGAGAGCTAGATAGGGCCCTTAAGGATAGTGGTGTCAGGGGGTATGGGGAGAAGGCAGGAACGGGGTACTGATTGAGAATGATCAGCCATGATCACATTGAATGGCGGTGTTGGTTCAAAAGGGCCGAATGGCCTCCTCCTGCACCTATTGTCTATTGTCTATTGTCTATTGCAAGAATTAATAATGCTCATCTGACCAAAATATCAGTGCAACCTGTCTACCAACCTATTTCTTGAGGTAAACTGAACTGATAGAAAAGTGGAGATATCACGGAAGCCTTAAACCTTTCACTCTGCAGCCTGATTTTGCTGGAGCTTTTCATTTAAGCTTGCTTTGTTTGCTTGTCATATCCCGAAACAACACATGCTGAGTTTGGCTGACAAGCAGGACCTACCACTTCTTCCTCTGACACTCTGTTAATATTAAATAGTGCACCGTGCTCTACCTCCTGCCAGTCCCGATTGTGCGAGGTTGGGATTTGTGAGTTGGTATTACTTGTTGAGTGGCACAGAGAATGAACAGGTTGCCAACGGTGAATATAAGAGAACATGGGGAGGCAAGGGAGCACGAGGAATCAACATTAATTTTGAGTACCAAGGTTACCGGGGTCAATGGTAACTCATCGTTGCTTGCCTTGAACTGAAATTTGTTGATTTAAAAACCACAGCCAGGCCATCAGAGCTTGTCAGAGTGAAGGTCGCCTTGGCAACAGATCAAATTGTCCTGCTTACTTATTGTACTGCAGCAATTTATACCATGTTCTCTATGCCTTTGGTTTATCCCTTAAATTCTGTTATTTTCCCTGCTTCATCTTTCAACTATTTTTGACCATAATTTTATTTCACTGCCCCTGCACATAGATATTTTATCTGTAATCCTTAATGTAGGTGAAATCAATTTTTCCAAATGTCCTGAGGGTCTGGGCATCAAATATCTTGATGAGGACTCATTGGAACTGAAATACAATTGAATTGATGAGAATGGTAAAGTTATATTAGCTATACTTTTAAAAATAAACAGCACATCAAGTCCCTCTTTGTCTGAATGTTAATTCATTTATTACTTCCGTCCATTACATCTCATCGCGTCATTGCATTTCTGCATTGCCTATTCCATTTATATTAAAAACTACTTTCCGTTTAATGATTTTAACGGAACTGAACACTACCTGTGCACTAGGCAACACCGTTAAAAAATCTTGTACTTAATTTAATTGTATTTATGTATTTATTTGTTTTTGCATTTATTGCATATATGTTTGTACGCACCGTCAGGATTGGCTGTTTTTTAATTTCGTTGTACTCGTTGCAATGACAATAAATGAATATTATTATTATATTATTATTATTATTTGTTTCATCCCTTCAGGATTTTAGTTAAGAATTATACTGCCTATTATAAATTGATGATGGATTTTGTGTCTCATGCACAACAAACGGCACGGTGGCACAGTGGTAGAGTTGCTGCCTTACAGCGCTTGCAGCTCCAGAGACCCAGGTTCGATCCCCACTACGGGTGCTGTCTGTATGGAGTTGGTACGTTCTCCCCGTGATCGCGTGGGTTTTCTCCGAGATCTTCAGTTTCCTTCCACACTCCTGTACAGGTTAGCAGGTTAATTGGCTTGGTGTGTGTGTAAATTGTCCCTAGTGTGTGTAGGATAGTGTTAATGTGCGGGGGTCGCCGGTTATCGTGGACTCTGTGGGCCGAAGGGCCGGTTTCAGCGCTGTATCTCTAAACTAAAATAAACATACACACAGTAAAAACTCCGGTATAACAAACCACAAAGATTTCAGACAAATACATGAAAATCTAATACCTTTGAAGTTCAGTAATATTCTTACAGTCGTCATGGCTATCCCTCGAGGTCGAGGATGATGGTCTAGTTCTGTTGTTTTTATGAACTCTCAGGTGGCTTGTGAGTCCAATCCTGGCTTTGAAAGTTCTTTGATCGGGCTTTGTAGTTGCTTCCTTTCTTTCCGTTTACTTCTCTTTTCTTCTAATTCTGCGCACCTGTTGGGCTTTGAAGGCCGCTGTTCCTTTTTGGATGATGGTTCGCCAGAGTTTCCTGTCCTTGACATTGGTTTCCTAATTGTCGATGTCGATGTCACATTTCTTCATGCTGGCTTTTAAGGCGTCTTTGAATCTGTTCTTTTGTCCGCCTCTTTTATGTTTGCCTTCTTTAAGGTGCGAGTAGAAGGTTTGCTTTGGTAGACGCTCGTCTTCCATCGGAACAACATGATCACTCCATCTTAGATGGTTTTTGACCACATGATGGTGATCCCTTTGGACGCAGCTTTCCAGGCAGGATGAGGAGAAGCAGACTATGTTTAGGGCACCTTTTCTGGCCCCTTCCCTGTTCAGGGTTAGCAGAGTGGATCCTAAATAGGGCTGCTCAGACATGAATACAACTTTCCTGCTTCTGTCCAAAGTTATTTTTTTTATTTTGCTACTGATTCTACATTTTTGTTCAGTCTTGCTTTACATTCTTACAGTAACCAACGTAAGACAAGACTGAACAAAAATGTAGAATCAGTAGCAAAATTTGATATTCATTATATTTTAACTGATGCTGGTAAACAGATCAAAGGAACTAATAACTTTATAAATTTTTCATGCATTTTAATTTAGTTTTAAAATCGTATTACAGAAATTTCATTTATTCTTCTTTCCACCTCCCATTCCTCAATCCAAGTTATTAAATAAGATGCAACAGCACCTTAGCATTTAATTTAAAGAATAATGTTATATTGTGCTTATGATATTTTAATCATAAGGAATTATTGAACAACATTAAAAGCTGTTCATATATTGCTGTTCCAGGCTGATGTATAAAATAATAATTATGCAAACACAGATGTTTAATATTAAATAGATTTTTAATAATGTCACATGTTAACAAGTGTGAATTTATCAATTGCGTTCTTAAATTCTACAGAAAAGCCAGACCAACATGGAATAAAGGAAATAACTTACTCTGCCTCAAGCCACACTATAATCTCCTCCAGTCTTACAGCCATGAATACCAGGCTCCTCTGCCAGGTCCCTTATGCATCACCAATTGAGTTTATAGCAAACCTGTCCAAGTCTTATTTGCTGAATTTTTGGCAGCCTTTTCTATGAGTTTAAAAATTTGACCTACTCCAGGATTTCATTGAATTTCTTGTAGGTGTTAAAGGACATTCTTTTAGGACAGAGATGAGGAGAAATTTCTTTAGTCAGAGAGTGGTGAATCTGTGGGGAATTCTTTGCCACAGAAGGCTGTGGAGGCCAAGTCAGTGGATATTTTTAAGGCAGAGATAGATAGATTTTTGATTAGTACGGGTGTCAGAGGTTATGGGGAGAAGGCAGGAGAATGAGGTTAGGAGGGAGAGATAGATCAGCCATGATTGAATGGTGGACTAGGCTTGAGGGGCTGAATGGCCTAATTCTAATCCTATTCCTTATGACATGACAATTATCTACACCTATTTGCATTGCTTCAGCTTAGGAAAACCTGTAGTTCTTTGAAGTTCATTAACATTAGTTTGAGCAGCCTAATTGTTACCCAGATGGTATGATGTTAGGATTCTGAATAATGTAATATCAAATGACATTGGCTTTTAACTTGTAGCAAATTTATTTCCATCAGGAATGCCAAGAGACGATGCCGGGGCAATCTTGAGTGCCAGTACAACCACTTGGACATCTGTTGACTGTGGCAAGGCCTGACTACCATAAGGGGCTACAAAGGGACATCCAGCAGCATCACTGGTGATAGTGCAGTCCTTCCTGATGAACTTAATGCATACTGTGCTCACTTTGAGCAGAAGGCCAACATCCGTCTTGACAAACTCGAGTGTGTCTTCACCCACAGCCACTGTTACAGAAGTAAGATCGGCCTTTTAGAGGGTGAACCCATGTAAAACAATTAGCCCATTTGGAGTCCCTGGCCACTTCCTTAAGAATTGCACAGACCAACTAACGGGACTATTCACGGACATCTTTACTCTCGCCCTACTGTATAGGTTGCAGAAGACGTTGGTGAGACCGCATTTAGAGTATTGTGTTCAGTTCTGGGCACCATGTTTTTGGAAAGATATTGTCAAGCTTGAAAGTGTTCAGAAGATTTACGAGGATGTTGCCAGGACTCGAGGGTGTGAGCTATAGGGAGAGGTTGAGTAGACTGGGTCTCTATTCCATGGAGTGCAGGAGGATGAGGGGTGATCTTACAGAGGTGTATAAAATCATGAGAGGAATAGATCGGGTAGATGCACAGAGTCTCTTGCCCAGAGTAGGGGAATCGAGGACCAGAGGACACAGGTTCAAGGTGAAGGGGAAAAGATTTAATAGGAATCTGAGGGGTAAATGGGGCCCTTTCGGAATGGCAGGCAGTGACCAGTGGGGTACCGCAAGGTTCGGTGTTGGGACCCCAGCTATTTACGATATACATTAATGACTAAGACGAAGGGATTAAAAGTACCATTAGCAAATTTGCAGATGATACTAAGCTGGGGGGTAGTGTGAATTGTGAGGAAGATGCAATAAGGCTGCAGGGTGACTTGGACAGGTTGTGTGAGTGGGCGGATACATGGCAGATGCAGTTTAATGTAGATAAGTGTGAGGTTATTCACTTTGGAAGTAAGAATAGAAAGGCAGATTATTATCTGAATGGTGTCAAGTTAGGAGGAGGGGGAGTTCAACGAGATCTGGGTGTCCTAGTGCATCAGTCAATGAAAGGAAGCATGCAGGTACAGCAGGCAGTGAAGAAAGCCAATGGAATGTTGGCCTTCGTAACAAGAGGAGTTGAGTATAGGAGCAAAGAGGTCCTTCTACAGTTGTACCGGGCCCTGGTGAGACCGCACCTGGAGTACTGTGTGCAGTTTTGGTCTCCAAATTTGAGGAAGGATATTCTTGCTATGGAGGGCGTGCAGCGTAGGTTCACTAGGTTAATTCCCGGAATGGCGGGACTGTCGTATGTTGAAAGGCTGGAGCGATTGGGCTTGTATACACTGGAATTTAGAAGGATGAGGGGGGATCTTATTGAAACATATAAGATAATTAGGGGATTGGACACATTAGAGGCAGGAAACATGTTCCCAATGTTGGGGGAGTCCAGAACAAGGGGCCACAGTTTAAGAATAAGGGGTAGGCCATTTAGAACGGAGATGAGGAAGAACTTTTTCAGTCAGAGAGTGGTGAAGGTGTGGAATTCTCTGCCTCAGAAGGCAGTGGAGGCCAGTTCGTTGGATGCTTTCAAGAGAGAGCTGGATAGAGCTCTTAAGGATAGCGGAGTGAGGGGGTATGGGGAGAAGGCAGGAACGGGGTACTGATTGAGAGTGATCAGCCATGATCGCATTGAATGGCGGTGCTGGCTCGAAGGGCTGAATGGCCTACTCCTGCACCTATTGTCTATTGTCTATTGTCTATTGTAACTTTTTCACATAAAGGGAGGTGGGTGTAATGAACAAGCTTTCAGAGGAGGTAGTTGAGGATGGGACTATCCCAACTTTTAAGAAACAATTAGACAGGTACATGGTTAGGAGGGATATGGACCAAACACAGGCAGGTGGGACTAGTGTAGCTGGGACATGTTGACCAGTCTGGGCAAGTTGGGCCGAAGGGCCTGTTTCCACACTGTATCACTCTCTGACTCTATGACTCTACTCAAATCTGAGGCACCAACCTGCTTCACGAGACCACTCTCATCCTGGTGCCAAAGAAAACCAAGGTCTCATGCCTAATGACTACCACCCAATGGCGTTGACATCCGTCATCATGAAGTGCTTTGAGAGGCCGATTATGTATCATTGTATTATTTGCCTAATAATCCAGAGAACATGACATTAACTCACCCAACAACAAACTCATAACTGAAATATAAACAGAAACATGGAATTGAAAAGCTTCCAAGCCAGCTCATTAATATCCCTTAAGAAAAGAACCCCACTCATCTCAGCCAGACTGGCCTATATATAACCCCAGTTTCATATCCACAAAGTAGCTTGGCAGGCTGCTAGTTGCATGAAATCATAGCTCAAGAGAATTTAACATGGGTAATAAATGTTTTCCAGTAACAGCGAGAGATTTATTTGGAGACTGTGGAGCTGTTGCTCAGTGGGGTTCACATTGCCGTTTATAAAGCAGAAGAAAATAGTAAATTAATACATATCAGGCTCGCTTGGATATTTTTGTGATATTATTTGGCAGCCAGCTCCAGCATGATACCAGTAATTCACAAATCCTGAGTGAACAGAGATGAATCACAAATGTCATTAAAATTAGCAGTACACTGCTGTCATTAGTCCACCACCTCTGATGGTAAATCCCAAATCTGAGTGATGATTGGAAGCAAAGCTCACAATTTGCAGTCAAATGGACGCACAAGAGACTGCAAATGCTGTAATCTGGAAAGAAAAAAAAAGACAAAGTGTTGGAGGAACTGAGCTGGTCAGGAAGCATTTGCAGAGGGAATGTAATGTTGAGGCTCCAGGGGTGTCATGCTGAGGCTCTATAAGGCGCTGGTAAGGCCGCATTTGGAATATTGTGGGCAATTTTAGGCACCACATCTGAGGAAGGGTGTGCTGGCTCTGGAGAGGGTCCAGAGGAGGTTGACAAGAATGATCCCAGGAATGAGTAGGTTAACCTATGATGAGCATTTGTCGGCACTGGGCCTGTACACGCTGGTGTTTAGAAGAATGAGGGGGGACCTCATTGAAACATTCAGAATAGTAAAAGGTGTGGATTAAGTGGATGTGGAGAGGATGTTTCCACGTGTGGGAGAGTCTAGGACTAGAGGACATAGCCTCAGAATTAAAGGATGTTCTTTTAGGAAGGAGATGAGGAGAAATTTCTTTAGTCAGAGGGTGGTGAATCTGTGGAATTCTTTGCCTCAGAAGGCTGTAGAGGCCAAGTCAGTTGATATTTTTAAGGCAGAGATAGATACTGTAGATTCTTGATTTGTACGGGTGTCATGGGTTATGGGAAGAAGGCAGGAGAATGGGATTGGGAGGGAGAGATAGATCAGCCATGATTGAATGGCGGAGTAGACATGATGAGCCGAATGGCCTAATCCTGTTCCTTATGACCTTATGATAACTCAATGGGACAGGCAGCAACTCTGGAGAGAAGGAAGGGGTGACGTTTCGGGTCGAGACCCTTCTTCAGACTGGAATCCTTGATATTTTGGGTTAGGGTCTTAACCTAAAACATCAACAATTGCTTTCCCTCCACAGATGCTGCTCGACCTGCTGCATTCCTCCAGAAGTTTGTATTTCATTCACAGCTTGCAATAATTCAGTCTGACATCTGGAATCAATCCTACCTTCAAAAACAAACAACCAAAAAACTAGATGTTGTACTTTTAGATATCTATACTTTTAAACTTTTTTAAAATAGGTTCATCAATGTCTCTCTCCTTGTAGTCAAGAATTTAACAAGATCAACTCCCGACCATATTTCTGAAATGGCATACCTGTAAACGATGACAGATCAGGTTTCAATTCTCCGTCATTCGAGTCAGGAAGTCATGGAGTTGCACATCATGCAAACAGGCCCTTTGGCTCAACTCATTCATGCCAACCAAGGTGGATTCCAGAGTTAGTCCGATTTGCTTCCATTTAGCCCATATCTTTCGAAACCTTTCCTGCACACGAACTTGTCGAAATGCGGGGGGAGTGGGGTGTGCTGTGCAGATGGGGAAAAGAGTTTGAGGCAAGTGCAAATTTAGCATCATAATTGTGTACAGCTTCAAGCAGTGGTTGCAGTGGTGCTGCCTCTGAATCCTAGATCATGTTGGTGATCTGATGGTCGTGATGGTATCATTTCTGAGGGGTGACTGAATGGTATTTACAATAATTTCTCATTGCTTGGAAGATATAGAAAATGATGCAGAATCTCTGGTTTTCATCGTGTTGAAAGTGAATATATTTTATTATTATTTTTATCATTATAACAATTTGCATGCCACTAGGGGTGCAGTGGTTGAGTTGCTGCCTTACAGCGCCGGAGACCCGGGTTCGATCCTGACCACGGGTGCTTGTCTGTGCGGAGTTTGTACGTTCTCCCGGGTTTCCTCCGAGATCTTTGATTTCCTCCCACACGCCAAAGACGTGCAGGTTTGTAGGTTCATTGGCTTGGTATAAGTGTAAATTGTCCCTGGTTTGTGAAGGACAGCGTTAGCGTGCAGGGATTGCTGGTCAGTGCGGACTTGGTGGGCCAAAGGGCCAGTTTCCAGGCGGTATCTCTGAACTAAACGAAAATATTATTCTAACAAAATGGCAAATAAGTCCAAGCCTATAAATTGAATTGTTCCTATTTATACTGTTGCAGGCTGGGTAAGGTTTTGGATTTCAATCAGCGATGCATGTGTTCAGTGTACGCCACGTATCTATATCGGTGATGCATGCTTTGCAGTCATTAAGTCATTACTGCCTCAACACTGCACATGATCTGGTCCATTGCAGATATATTGGATGTTACAGTTCCCCACAAAGACACTGCGCTGCTGTAGGTGCATTATGTTCTGCTAAATCAATTGAAGAGATGCCGTGCAGCAAAAGGGGTCACCCCTTCAACTGAACGTACTCTGTGGATGAGTTAAAATAAAGGTGACATGTCCCCTGCACCAATGGTGCCTTGGGCCGGCCCTGGAGCAGAAATGAAGTGGAAGTGGCAGGAAATGATTGTAGAGATTTCAGCCTGGAGAGATCAAGCCTGCATCTGCCAACAGCATAGGAAGAGATTCTGTGCCCTCACTGAATCTGCCAGAATCAGTGCTCTGATGCATGTCATACCAGCTCACATATGCAGCCCTGAAACGTAACACAGTTGTGTCACTCACGCACAAAGACATCTCAGCATGTACGCATATGCACAAACACACATATATATGGGAACATGGGGAGAAAACAGGAACAAAGTACTGATTCTGGATGATCAGCCATGATCATATTCAATGGCAGTGCTGGCTCGAAGGGCCGAATGGCCTACTCCTGCATCTATTTTCTATATACAAACACTTGCTGCTACTCCTCCCCCCAAATGCACAAGCACATGCAAACACACACACACACACACACACACACACACACACACACACACACACACACACACACACACACACACACACACACACACACACACACACACACACACACACACACAACCCCCCCACACACAAACACAAACCCCCACACACACACACACACACACAAACACACAAACACACAAACACACACAAACACACACACACACATACAAACACATACACACATACACACAAACCTTCCCCCCCCCCCCCACACACACACACACACACACACACAACCACACACACACAAACACACACACACAAACCCCTGCCCAGACAATGCTTCAGTCTGACAAAGTGTCTCGCCCTGAAATGTCACTCATTCCTTCTCTTCAGAGATGCTGCGTGTCCCGCTGAGTTACTCCAGCATTTTGTGTCATGAATAACATTGACACAGTGATCCCTGGATGAAGACACCTCATCGAGAGAAATCATCATCTCCACTTATACCCTGTCGAGCCTCATTAGTATTTTATAATGTGATGAGTTAATATGTAATTAATGAGTTAATATTTTTAATGGTTCAATTTATTAATATTTCACGTTTCTTCTGAATTCAAGAGAGTAAAAACCCAGTCTGTTTATTCCACCTCACACAACAAACCTAACTATCCCAATCTGGTGAACTTTCACTGCACTCGTGCTATCACGACTTAATTTTTCCTTAAGTAAGGAGATCTGAATGCATGGCATACTCTCGATATCAACGTCCTATATAATTGAAAGAAGATTACTGCACACTTAGTGGAAGTGTGCTAGTTGTATTGTGGTGTGATAATGTCAGGCTCCAAAGGTCAGAGCAACAAGCACAGATAATACTAATGTAGAGAAATTCAACTTCCAATACCTGCAGATTATGAACTGGTGCGTAATTGCATAAAAGCACTTGCTAACTGCTCTGGAGCTGGCACTATCAAATTTCAAGATTGTGAGCTTTTTGAATCAATATTAGACACATTGCTAATGCTTCTTTAACTTTGGGGAAATAACACAGATTAAGTTCTAGGCAAAAGGGTTGAGAGTTCCCTTAGGCGGTGCAGTGCAGTAAAACAGGATACATGACGCAGATGCAATCTGGAGTGATCTAAAGATCAGAGAGTTGACTGTGACCGTGACCTTGACCTGCATGGGTAGAGCAATGCAGGCACGAACACTGTCTGCAGAAGGTCACAGGCATTTGTAACCACTGGCAGAAAAAAATAGTTATTTAACATGTTCCCTTTTGGAGAGTTGGAGTTAAAAGCATGGCTTCCTGAACAATATTCACTGAACAGGGTGGCACGGTGGCACAGAGGTAGAGTTGCTGCTTTACAGTGCCTGAGCCCCGAGTCCCAGGTTCGATCCTCATTCCGGGTGCTATCTGTACGGAGTTTGTACATTCTCCCCGTGACCTGCCTAGGTTTTCTCCGGGAGCTTCGGTTTTCTCCCACACTCCAAAGACGTAATTGTCCTTAGTGTGTGTGGGATAGTTAATGTGCTGGGATCGCGGATCGGTGAGGACTCGGTGGGTCAAAGGGCCTGTTTCTGCATTGTATCTCTAAACTGAGGTAAAAATATCGGGGGTTCAATTCTGTGGACATGTGTCACACTGCACATTACATTAGCAAAGAGAAAATCCATAAAATCTGTGATATCTTTGTGTCATTGATGGCAACAGCAAAAGCACCACTTCAATACAGACTCAACAATCTCAGCCTTCATTTTTCTGTTTTGAACAACTTTGGCCTTCAGCAGCTTAGTGCTGTCCTACAAATTGTATTTTGTAGATTCTCGGGCTTCTGCACTCTTGATTTAATTGCTTTCGTAAGTGAAACACTGACTCTTTAGTGGAACATCTCTAATTGCTTAAAATAAAGCTTACAAATCATTGCAATGTACCAAGTCTATTGGTGGAACATTTCTTCGCTACAAGAAGTGGATCAATAGTATTTTCCAATAGTCTAGATTGAGTTGAGTCCCCAGCTGATAAAATCATCAAGCAGAACTCTATTGTCAGTAATGATCTCAGAGCAATCAAATACATCAGGAGGGAAATTCCTAGACTATTCCAGCGATAGTTATTCGAGAACATAAATACAAAACAATGTCTGAGGCACTTTTCTTCTCCTGGACTGCAACCTTGGCGTGGTGGAGTGGCTTGGGTACTCCAATGATCCTGTGAGCTCTGCCGGATAGGGTTTTATATCCCTGGCAGGTTAAACCAAACCGGACAGGTCATGGGTGAGGAGGCAGACGAAGCAGTCCCTGGTCCTCCAGGTTGGGGGTTGGGCGTGGAGTTAACTGGAAAAAAGTGTGAGTTACAGAAACTTTGACGAATGAAAACCAAATGACACACCTGGTTGAAGAAGGTGCCCCAGCGACCAGGAACATGACGCTTCCCAGCCAAACTCGCAGGGGCGCTGGGTTAGCTGACACACCCTCTGACGCCAAAGAAATCCATCCTTGTGGGGACATGGAACATCCGAACCATGTTCCAGGCTGGCAAGGCTGCCACTGCTGCCAACGAAATGGTGTGCTACAATCTCTCAGTCCTGGGCTTGGCAGAAACAAGATGGACACAGTCAGGGGAGATCAAATTGGCCAGCGGGCAGTCCATTATCTACTCCGGACATGAAGATGAGGGAGCGAAGCATACAGAGGGAGTGGCCATCATGATGACGAAGGACACTAGAAAGGCTCTAACGGCATGGAAACCCATCAGCTCTTGCCTCATCTCCACAAACTTCAAAACCAACAACAAGAAAGTGAAAGCCCGCACAATCCAATGTTATGCACCCACCAACGCTGCAGAGGATGAGGTCAAAGACTGCTTGAACCACCTACTTGGTAGTATTGGAACCAGAGACCTCATTATCCTGATGGGTGACTTCAACACCAAGATTGGAGACCAAAACGAGGGATATGAGGCAGCAATGGGAAAACGGAGTGTGGAAAATGAATGAAAATGGCGAGATGTTTGCGGAGACCTGTGTTAACAATAACCTCATGATTGGGGGCAGTGCTCAAGTGGTGAGGTTCAAGGGTATCCTCTCAAGGGAAAACAGAGCTACAGCTGAGGAGGAAGGATGGTCAATAAATGAGGAACACCTAAAAGCTGCTTGAAGCTCAACCTGTGAGGGGGCCCCTAGGGAGAAGGACCCAAAAGCACAAGGAGTGGATAACACCAGAAACCCTCAACACAATCCAACAGAGGAAAAATTTCAAAGAGAAGGTGAACAACTCAAGAACAAGAGCTGAAAAGGCTTTGGCCCAAAAGGAGTACAACAGATGCCACAAAGAAGTGCGAAAGAACATCAGGAGGGACAAGAGAACACAGGTGGACAGGCTAGCCAAGGAGGCAGAAATTGCAGCGACTCAAAGGAACACGAGGGAGTTATATACCATCACAAGGAAACTGTCCGGGACATGAGGCAGCAATGGGAAAACAGGCCACCACTGGCAGTACAGCCACATATCCCAAAGCCAGGATACCACTACAAATTAGTGTAGTGGCCCTGACAATATTCCACCTGAAGCCCTTAAAGAAGATCTCGACTCATCAACAGACATGCTCTACGGCTTCGTTGGGAGAATTTGGGAAGAGGTAAAGACACCCACAGAATGGGCAGAGGGATACATTGTGAAACTGCCAACAAAAGGTGACCTCAGAAAATGTAACAACTACCGAGGGATCACCCTACTTTCTGTACCCAGTACAATTCTCAACCGGGTCACCCTCAACCTTCTTCAGGAAGCTGCAGACAAGAGCGTACAGGACCAGCAAGCAGGTACTGGGCTTGTACTCGCTGGAATTTAGAAGACTGAGGGGGGATCTTATAGAAACATATAAAATTCTTAAGGGGTTGGAGAGGCTAGATGCGGGAAGATTGTTCCCGATGTTGGGGGAGTCCAGAACCAGGGGTCACAGCTTAAGGATAAGGGGGAAGTCTTTTAGGACCGAGATGAGAAAACATTTCTTCACACAGAGAGTGGTGAGTCTGTGGAATTCTCTGCCACAGAAGGTAGTTGAGGCCAGTTCATTGGCTATATTTAAGAGGGAGTTAGATGTGGCCCTTTTTGCTAAAGGGATCAGGGGGTATGGAGAGAAGGCAGGTACAGGCTACTGAGCTGGATGATCAGCCATGATCATATTGAATGGCGGTGCAGGCTCGAAGGGCCGAATGGCCTACTCCAGCACCTATTTTCTATGTTTCTATGTTTCTATGATTCAGGAAGGATCGCTCATGCACAGACCAAATAGCAACAATACGCATCATCATTGAACAGTCATGGAAAACAACAAAACACCCAACAAACATTCATTAACACCTGCCTCAGGAGAATACTAAGTATCTGGTGGAGAGCCAAAGTAAGCAATGTGGACCTGTGGAAAAGAACAGGCCAGGATCTCATTGCCTTACAAATTCAAAGGAGACAATGGAGTTGGATTGGACACACCCTCAGAAACCCTGCCGCAAACATCACCTGGCAAGCTCTCAAATGGAACCCCCAAGAGGTCACCCCAGGAACAGCTGGAGAAGAGGTGTCCAGGCAGAAATGTCTGGGGGTGGGTTCAACTGGGGAGATCTCGAAAGAACGGCCAACAACCGAGTGAGGTGGAAGACATTTGTCAATGGCCTATGCTCCATTAAGCAGCAAAGGGTTTAAGAAGAAGAAGAAGAGGAAGAATAGGCACTTTTGGTGAATGCCCAAGATCAAGATGTGGGTCATATTTCTGTGGCAAGGTAATCAATATACATACATTAATACCAGACTTTGAACTGAGATTGGCACAAAATGCTGGAGTTACTCAGTGGGACAGGTGGCATCTCTGGATAGAAGGAATAGGTGACGTTTCGGGTCGAGACCTTTCTTCAGACTGAGTCAGGGGAGAGGGAGATCCAGAGATAAGGAAGTGTCAGGTGTGAAAATGAGACAAAGGGGATGGGGATCAAGGAACATGAGAATATAGCATCATGAGACTGGTAATTTGTTCATGGGATCGGCTGCAACTATATCAATTCTCTGCAATACTTGATCAATATCTTCATGTTTCCTCACTGATATTTCTTTTTACGATATTATTTAATCCAGCGATGGAGATATTCATCTTCAAGATGAATTGCTACATCCCTATCATTCTCTAGTCATGTAATCAGCACCACTGGTGTTATCCTATTCGAGATCAAATGGTGATCAGAATCAACTGGCCTGCTTTCAGTTGTGATGAACTTGTCAGTGTAGGGTCAGTTTTAATAATAGCTCCTCCACCCGGTAAAGAATGAGCACTTGGTGGCTTCTGGAGCCACAATCATTCCAGTATTGGTCTCCAAAACTTATTGAGACTTTAGACTTTAGTCTTTAGAGACACAGCACAGAAACAAGCCTTTCGGCCAACGGAGTCCATGCCAACCAGCAATTACCCCTACACTATCCTACATACTAGGGACAATTTTACAACTTACCAAAGCCCATTAGCCTACAAACATGTATGCCTTTGGAGTGTGGGAGGAAACCGTAGCACCCGGAGAAAACCCACATGGTCACAGAGAGAACGCACAAACTCCGTGCAGACAGCACCCTAAGTCAGGATCGAACCTGAGTCTCCTGAGAGTAGTAAAGGAATAAACACTAAATAGTTGATGAGATCCAAATGCTAACTGAGCTACATTATTATTGCGGAGTTGATGACTGGGAATTTAGTTATGATTACTATTTGATTTCAAAGAAAGGGTATGGATTTTTTTTTCTGCTTCACGGACGTCCTTTTATTGTGCTATTGGTGGGTGCCTGGAAGGCGAGGAAGGTGATGGGGGAAGATATGGTCGGGATGTTTAAGAAGCATGTAGACAGGCATGTGAACAGGCAAAAAACGGAGGGATTCTAGAGCTTGTGCAGGCAGATCCACAGAAGGTTGTGGAGCACAAGCCAATGGATATTTTTAGGGCAGAGATAGATAGATTCTTGATTAGTACTGGTGTCAAGGGTTATGGGGAGAAGCCGGGAGAATGGGGCTGAGGGGGAGAGTTAAATTATCCATGATTGAATGGTGGAGTAGACTTGATGGGCCGAATGGCCTAATTCTGCTCCTTTCACTTATGAACTTATGAAGATCTGCATCGTGACCAGCACAGACTGTGTGGCCTGAAGAGCATGTTCCAATGCTCTGCTGTTCCATATTTTATGTTCCGTTGGCCTCGTACTATTTTCAGGCATTTAGATTGACAATCTAGGACAGCCGTACAATCATTTACTTTACCCGATGGGGGCTTGAAACTAAACTTAGGATCCTTCAGTAAAACTAGGTTAGACTGCCAGAGTTGGGCGAGGTCCATTAATGTGTTCGTGGCCTAGAAAACAGCTGTCACGCAAAATGGCAAGAGGTACAGTAATTTTTTTTTCTCAGACATTCAGACGTTTCTCATACTCGCTGGGTTCCACCACTCTAAACCCTCCCCTTCGAACAACTCCACTGTGGAACAGCCCTAAGTTCATCATCTGACATGGGAGACCTATCTCTGCAGAATTAAACTGGTTAGCAACTGAGAGATCCAGCAAGCCTCGGCAGACCGAGCTCAAGTGTTCAGGGAAATGTTCGCCGAGTCTATATTTGGTTTCAACGATGTAAAGGATTTTCTTTTTAGATTTTTGAGATACAGGCCCTTCGGCCCACCGGGTCCGCGCCGCCCAGCGATCCCCGCACATTAACACTATCCTACACACACTAGGGACAATTTTTACATTTACCCAGTCAATTAACCTACATACCTGCATGTCTTTGGAGTGTGGGAGGAAACCGAAGATCTCGGAGAAAACCCACGCAGGTCACGGGGAGAACGTACAAACTCCGTACAGACAAGGAGGCCACATCATGACAACTGAAAGCAATAGATGAGTTTAGAGGGGGCGATGTATTCAAGAGAGAGTTAGATTTAGCTCTTAGGGCTAACGGAATCAAGGGATATGGGGAGAAAGGAGGAATGGGGTACTGATTTTGGATGATCAGCCATGATCATATTGAATGGCGGTGCTCGTTCGAAAGGCCGAATGGCCTACTCCTGCACCTATTTTCTATGTTTCTATGTTTCTCTGTTAACCTCTGTCCCATCTGGAAGGGCTGCTGGGGTCTCTGGATGGAGGTGGGACAGGTGTTGCAGGGACATGCGTTATATCTCCTGTACCTGAGAAGGGGGCAGTTTGGGTGGGGGATGAGTGAACCAACAAGATTAGAGGGGTGTTTCCTCTAAGGAAAGAGGAAAGGAGTGGGGATGATGAGATGTGACTGGTGATGGTGTCAGATTGAAGGTGGCAAAAATGTCAGAGAATAATGTATTGGATACAAAAGCTGATGGGATGAAAGGTTAGGACCAGGGGAACTTTATCCTTTGCTCTGTCTGGGGAGAAGGAGAGACAGAGCAGGACTGTAGGAGCAGAGCAAATATGGGTGAGACTTCCATTCACAATGGCAAGGTGGAAACAATGTTTATGATAGCAAGAGGACATCTCAGATGTCTCAGAGCGGCAAGTCTCATCTTGGGAGCAGACGCAGCATAGACGGAGACATTGAGAGCAGAGGATATATATAAGAAAATAACTGCAGATGCTGGTACAAATCGAAGGTATTTATTCACAAAATGCTGGAGTAAATCAGCAGGTCAGGCAGCATCTCAGGAGAGAAGGAATGGGTGACGTTTCGGGTCGAGACCCTTCTTCAGACTGATGTCAGGGGGGCGGGACAAAGGAAGGATATAGGTGGAAGATAGAGGGAGATCTGGGAAGAAGGAGGGGAAGAGAGGGACAGAGGAACTCTTGCAAGAGGGTTAGGGTAGGAGGAGGTATAGTCCAGATAACTGTGGGAATCAGTGGGTCTATGGTAGACATCATTCAATAATCTGTCACCTGTGATGGAGACAGAGAGATTGAGAAAGTCCAAGTGAATTTGAGTTGGTGATAAAATTGATAGAATTAAGAAATCCTGCACGGGTGCAAGAGGCAGCCCCAATGGAGTCGCCAATGTACCAGAGAAAGACTGAAGGGGTGATGCCAGCATATGATTAAAGCGAGGATTAATCGACGTAACCAATAAAAGGCAGGCAGGCCTAGCTGGGGCACTTCGAGTGCCCATGGCTACATCTTTGACTTGAACAAAGTGAGAGGAGTCAGATGAGGAATTGTTGAGGGTGAGGACACGTTCCACCAGGTGGTGGAGAGTGTTGTTGGTAGAGAGGAACGGAAGGCCCTGTCCCACTTAGACGATTTTTTAGGCGACTGCCAGAGACTGTCATAGTCGGAGCAGGTCGCCGAAAAACTGGCGACTGGACCCCCCCTACGACAATATCTACGACAAGCTGCAACAACCTACCACCTATTCGACGTCAAGCTACCGACCACCGACAATCCAATCGTTGCAACTTAGGACATCCCCCTACGACCGCACCTACGACAACTTACGACAACGCAGGCGACAACCTACGACAACTGAAGTCAACCTACGTCTACCCGCGACAAGCTACGACAAGCTAGGACCCTGTCAGCGACAACTGAAGACAATTCAGGTCTTTTTCACCTCCGGTTTTGACGCCGGTACCTGTCGCCGGTTGACGTAGGTTGACGTTGGTAGTCGCCAATGGAATTCACCAAAGTCAGCACCGGCGACAACCTAGTGACAACCTACGACAGCCCCTACGTCAGGAGACGTCAAGCTATGATCATTGGCGTCAAACCAACGGTCACCGAAAATGTTTAAACATTTCAAAGTCCAGCGGCGACCAGAAAAACGCTACGACTCTTTGGAGACTACTCATGACCATACAGGTGACACCCCAGCGACCGTGTGGCAACAGCCTAATCACCTTTAGTCACCTAAAAAATCGCCTAAGTGGGACATGGGCTTAATAGGGTCTCTGTTCAAGGAGAAATTAAAGGACTCTGAGATCTCCCTGCCCCCTTCATCCACTTCCACATACAGTACATCCCTCTGGCTTTCTATTTACTCCACCAACTCTCTTTATGTGACACCCCTTTATCTCCTTTTCTTCTCTAACCTTTGTCCACCCATCTGCCAATCCTCTCTTCACCCGTAACCACTTGCCTGCCCCCCCCCACTAATTTCCAGCTTTCTTCTCCCTGCGATTAGATTGAAGAAGAATCCCGACCCGAAACATCACCTGTCCATGTTCTCCTGAGATGCTGCCTGATCCATTGAGTTACTCCAGCACGTTGTGTCTTTAAAAAAAAAAATCAGCATCTTCAGTTCCTTGTTTCTCCTAAATACCAACATTTCTAGCTAAGCTCACCCTGCTTCCAATATTTGTCTTTTGAATCTTTGCAATTCGGCTTCACGGTTGAAGATTTTCTGGTCAGTTCTGTCAATGTGCTGATTATGCAGTGATTTCTATGGGTCAACTGTGTTGTTAAACTTCTTGCTTAAGTGCTAAGCTGTAATTACTGCAACAGTGCACCATCCGAGTATCACTGGCAGCATGTCAGCATCTGACATTTCACAATCTGCAGCTCTCTGCCTTGGTTGAAAGGAAAGGCATTTACCGCCATGTAATTGTGTGGAGAGAGCTGACAGCTCAAATCAGCCTATCACTCCCTTAATTTCTTTCTCTTCTCCCAAATGTCCACATTCATCTCATGAAGGCATGGCTACATTCATCCCTGCAAAAACACTAAGGGGAGGAAACCAGTCCCACTCTCAAGACTTCTTCACTTTCAGGTGAGTCAAGGCTGATTCCTTGGCCCAGAGACAAAATGGCGGGACTATCATATGTTGAAAGAATGGAGCGACTAGGCTTGTATACACTGGAACTTAGAAGGATGAGAGGAGATCTTATCGAAACGTATAAGATTATTAAGGGGTTGGACACGTTAGAGGCAGGAAACATGTTCCCAATGTTGGGGAAGTCCAGAACAAGGGGCCACAGTTTAAGAATAAGGGGTAGGCCATTTAGAACTGAGATGAGGAAAAACATTTTCAGTCAGAGAGTTGTGAATCTGTGGAATTCTCTGCCTCAGAAGGCAGTGGAGGCCAATTCTCTGAATGCATTCAAGAGAGAGCTAGATAGAGCTCTTAAGGATAACAGAGTCAGGTGGTATGGGGAGAAGGCAGGAACGGGGTACTGATTGAGAATGATCAGCCATGATCACATTGAATGACGGTGCTGGCTCGAAGGGCCGAATGGCATCCTCCTGCACCTATTGTCTATTGTCTATTGTCTATTGTCTATTGTCACGGTGTCCTAATGATGCATGCCAAGAAAAGGCAAGTCTTCCATATCCCACTGAGAATGCCACTTTTAATTATTAATTTCCAATTTGTGGAAATGACTGTCATTTTTAATACTCACTCTAACTGTCCTTAATAGAGTTACCAATAACATTTTTACATTATGCACCCTTACTTTAACTCATTAGAGAAAAATTGAGAGCCCTGTGAACTGTTGTAGTGCAGAGGGATCTAGGAGTAGAAGTAAATAATTTCCTGGAAGTGGCATTGTAGGTCAACAGTGTGGTGCAAAAGAGTTTTGGCATGCTAGCCTTCATCAGCGAGTCAGAGAATTGAGAATAGAAGTTGAGATGTTATGTTATAGTTGTACAGGATTTTGACGGGTCTGCACTTGAAGTATCAAGTTCAGTTTTGGTCACTCTGCTAGAGGAAAGATGCAATTAAGCAGGAAAGGGTGCAAGGAAGGCACATTGGTGAAATGGTAGAGTTGCTGTCTTACAACGCCAGAGGCCCAGGTTCGATCCTGACAACTGGTGCTGTCTGTACAGAGTTGTACATTCTCCCCTGTGACCTGTGTTGGTTTTCTTTGGGTTCTGATATCCTCCCACACTCCAAGACGAACAGGTTTGTAGATTGATTGGCTTGGTAAAATTGTAGATTGTCCCTCATGTGTGTAGGATAGTGTGCAGGAATTGCTGGTTGGCACGGGCTCAGTGGACTGAAGGGCCTGTTTTTGTGCTGTATCACTAAACTAAACTAAACTAAACTAAACTAAACTAAACTAAACTAAACTAAACTAAACTAAACTAAACTAAACTAAACTAAACTAAACTAAACTAAACTAAACTAAACTAAACTAAACTAAACTAAACTAAACTAAACTAAACTAAACTAAACTGATTTTTACAAGAATGTTTCCATAAACTGAGGGCCTGAGCTACAGGGAGACATTGGACAGGTTAGGACATTATTCCTTTGAGCATGGGAGAATGAGGTGTGATCTTATGGAGGTATATAAAATCATGAAGGCCATAGACAGAGCAAATGTATGTAGTTTTTTTCTCAGGACAGGGGATTCAAGAATTAGAGGATACTGTACTACATGTGAAGCCCTTGTTCTTAAATGTCTATTTATATTGCAGTCCCTTATTAGCATGCAGTTTTATACAGGATTCCCTTTAGTTTTGTAATTTCTGTTCTAACATTCAATAAATTGAATTAGCATTTTTATAAGTGACACTGATACATGATAAGCATAATATTTTTATATGATCAAATAAAGATGATTAGTAAGTTAAAATAAGAACCAGTAAAAAATATAATTTTTTTAATTATTTTGCTATTCAAAACTAGTTTACCAGCAATATACTAGGGCATTAATTCTCAGAATAAACCCAATGCTAACAGTTTCTTCAATCACTAAAATCACACATTTATATTAACTATTTATATCGATGGCCCAAAATAACTTAAGTGTAATAACTAAACAAAGTCACTTGTGCAGCTTACTCAAACATTTTATGTTAAATAATAAAAGATTTACCTTATTTGTAAATCTGGATTTAGTCTAGAAATTTGTTTGTTAGTTAGTTAGTTAGTTAGTTAGTTAGTTAGTTAGTTAGTTAGTTGGTTGGTTGGTTGGTTGGTTGGTTGGTTGGTTGGTTGGTTGGTTGGTTGGTTGGTTGGTTGGTTAGTTAGTTAGTTAGTTAGTTAGTTAGTTAGTTAGTTAGTTAGTTAGTTAGCCAGCCAGCCAGCCAGCCAGCCAGCCAGTCAGTCAGTCAGTCAGTCAGTCAGTCAGTCAGTCAGTCAGTCAGTCAGTCAGTCAGTCAGTCAGTCAGTCAGTCAGTCAGTCAGTCAGATAGATAGATAGATAGATAGATAGATAGATAGATAGATAGATAGATAGATAGATAGATAGATAGATAGATAGATAGATAGATAGATAGATAGATAGATAGATAGATAGATAGATAGATAGATAGATAGATAGATAGATAGATAGATAGATAGATAGATAGATAGATAGATAGATAGATAGATAGATAGATAGATAGATAGATAGATAGATAGATAGTCAGTCAGTCAGTCAGTCAGTCAAGTCAGTCAAGTCAGTCAGTCAGTCAGTCAGTCAGTCAGTCAGTCAGTCAGTCAGTCAGTCAGTCAGTTAGTTAGTGTGTTTTAGTTAGTTAGTGTGTTTTAGTTAGTTGGTAAGTTTTAGTTAGTTGGTTAGTAAGTTTTAGTTAATCAGTCAGTCAGTCAGTTAGTTGAACAATTGTAATTGTAATTGTGATTAATTTATTAGCCAAGTATGTAAAAATACAAGGAATTTGATTTGCCATACAGCCATACCAAAAAAGGAACGAGACACAACTACATAAAAATTAACATAAACATCCACTACATTCCCCACTGTGATGGAAGGCAATAAAGTCTTATCTTCTTCCCTCCTTTTCTCCCGCGGTTGGGGAATTGAACCATCCGCAGTCAGGGCGATCGAAGCTCCCACAACCGGCGATTGAAGCTCCCCCATCGGGGCGATCGCGGCAGTTTGGAGCTCCCAAAGTCAGTCCCTAACCAAGGGACCGTGCACTCCACGATATTAAGTCCGCACGCTCCCGTGGTTGGAGCTCCCGAAGTCGATTCCCAGCAAGAGGCCGCCAGCTCCATGGTGTTAGGTCGCAGTGCCGATGGAGATACAACACGAGAAAAGTCGCATCTCCATCGAGGAAAGAGATTTAAAAAAGTTTCCCCCAACCCACCCCCCACATAATACAAAACTAAAGATACAATAAAACATACATTTAACAACAAACTAAAAACCAACAAAAGAAGAAAAGGACGAGACAGGCTGTTGGCGAGGCTGCCATCGTCGCCACCCAATGGCTTTAATGTCAAACGTTGACATTTTTGGTTTACAAGTGATTTTGTTGGTTTGATTGTTTACACTTCACAATTTGTCTGTAAACATTCTCAGAAGTAGTAAGTATTAACCATGCACCATAACTTCATTATACTTCACAACAATTCATTGCCAACATGTGAAGTAAATATGGGCAATTGAATAGTAAAAGCTGGAGGACAGGCGAAGACTGTTATCTACTCTGATTGCAGTCAATGTCACTTATACTCAAATATAGACAAGACACCTGGTTTCTTTCAAGATTTCTCGAGGGGCCCGCTTTTATATTCTGTCCATTCAACCTACTGTCAATTGGCTGCTGATTTGAGTAACATTGAAAACTGTCTTCAGGAACTCAGAAGGAATGCTGTTGTAAATGCCATTGATCTGTGAGAACAAAGCAAAGCTATTGATTTTAATGCAATGATGTCAGTCAAAAATTAGTCAGTTAGTCAGTTTTGACAATAGTTCAGATTTTCTGACCTTTTTAGATTGATGAATGAATACTGTAAGTGTATGGCATTCTTTACATTCATATTTTGAATTAAAATGTGCTGGCATGCCAATTGTGAGGTAAGATCATAAAATTTTGAGTTTAATTTGGAGATGGCTTCCACTTCCACTTCCTTTAAAGCTCCTTAAATAGGAAACCATCAACAGAAGTTGGAATCAATGATAATCAGGATAAGGTGTTAATTCCTCACCATAGACACTGACTGGTCTGCTGAGTATTTCCATTACTTTCTATTTGGCTTCAGCTTCTCCAAGCATCTGTAGTATTTTGATTTTAAATTAGGCCTTTCCCTCTGCTCTATCAAATCTTTGATCATCTTAAATAACCCGATTAGATCGGACTTTAATCTTGTATGATTCCCCATTACATCTCATGCATTCTGGTAAAATGTACTAAAAGGACCAAAATCAGAAAAAAAAAGAAAATTAGAGATTAATATGAAAACGTTGTTGCCGTCCACCTGAATAAAAAAAATACCGAATCTATCACTGTTGATCAAGATGAAAAACACTTCTCCAATAAATGATTCTTTGAAAATAATCTGCAAATCTCTCGAAAATGTCAAGGCAAAATCACATATAATTGTCATCTGTATTAGTTGAAGCAAGCCTCACAAAGCACTCTTCACCACTCAAACTATCATCTCATTAGTTTCTACAAGGATACCAATAAATGTTCATTTGTGGATATTTGGACAGATGGAGCTTTCGAGATTGAGAATGCTGGGTTTTCGTGAAATAAGTCCATTGAGGGATATAGAGCGAAAGTTGACAGATGGAATTGAAAGCAGCAAAGATATAACTGAATTGCAGTGCATTCCATGGGAGTGCCTTACTTCAGTTTATCATGTTCCATTTCTCCAATCACCAAATGTGTTACAATATGTCATGAGAGAATAGGCATAACTCACCATACACAGAAAATAATATCAAGCCATTGTCCAAAGATAGACACTAAATGCTGGAGTAACTCAGCGGGACAGGCAGCATTTCTGGAGAGAAGGAATGGGTGACGTCTCGGGTCGAGACCCTTCTTCATATGCTTCTTTTAATAAAAATACACTTACTTTTCAGAATTCAGTTTCACTTTCCCTTGCTCTGGAATTTAATGACACCAATTCACTTGTTGTCATTTCTATAACTACCTTTGACTGGACATTAAAAAGGAAGCAGCATTTTTTATAACAATCATTTGTGGTACAAACTTCTCAATCTGGAAAATACCAATAAATGTTCCGTTGCAGATACTTACAGGTACTTACAAAGTACCTACAAAGTGTGCAGTGGTGCATCTGGCAGAGCTGCTACTTCAGAGTCAGATATGTTCATCTTGATCTGCACCTGATTTACTCCAGATTATCCCGTTTTCTCCCACATCCCATAGATGCGCGGGTTTGCTGATTAATTGGCCTCTGTCAATTGCCCCAAGAGTGTCAGGGAGTGGATGAGGATTCAAGATTCAAGATTCAAGATTCAAGATTCAAGATTCAAGATTCAAGATTCAAGATTCAAGATTCAAGATTCAAGATTCAAGATTCAAGATAGCTTTATTTGTCATCCAAAAAAACGATTTTTTTTTGGACGAAATTCAGTCACCCACATTCCAACAATAAAAGCATTAAAATAGGCAGATTACACAATAAAGCATTAAAATAGGCAAATTACACAACCCCAAAAACACAAAAATAAAATAAAAATGAAACATCCATCACAGTGAGTCTCCTCCAGTCCTCTCCTCACTGTGATGGAAGGCCACAATGTCTTTTCCCTTCCCCTGCCTTCTTCTCCCGCGGTCAGGTTGTTGTGGTTGCAGGCCGCGCCGGACGGTCCGCAGCGGGACGACCCAAGCCCTGCGATCCGGGGCGGGCGAACACGCTGCCGCTGTTGCTGCACGTCAGGGCGGTCGTGGCTCCCGACATTGAAGCCCCCGCCCAGCAGAGAAAAATCCCGTGGCCTATTTTAGGCTGCGCCGGATGGTGAAATGTCCGCGACCCAAGCCCCGCGTGAGATAACATCGAATTAGTGAAAGGGAGATTGATGGGCAGCGTTGACAAAGGGCTGTATCTTTCAATCAATCAATCAATCGATCAATCGATCAGTCGGGCTAAATTTTTTGCCCTGGTTCAGGGAGCTGCTCCCTACCTACAAATCCCTTCAGCTCTGTTTGCAAAAGGAATGAACAGAATATTAATGCTCTGTTGAACTCTACTGAGGTGAGCTATGTCACAGGCTTCAGGTAATTTTTAATCATTCATTTAAAGGGTCCCAGCATTGCTGGCTGGGATTAACTGCCCACCTCTTATTACACTTGAATAAATAGCTTGCTAGGCTATTTCACAGTCAAAAATTAACCTGCGATTATTGGGATACAGAAAGCATGGATGTATCCATGGATGTATGAAATAGTTAAAAAGGAAAAAGATAACTCTCACAGCTATAGAAAATTATTCCAATGCCACCTTGGACTGTATGTTCTGTGTTATTGCAACTGAAGAACATTAGAATTCACAAGGGAACAGTAGACTGAGGAAGTCAACAATGGCATGCGAGTGTGAGGTGTGGGGCCCTGGAGCAGGAACGGATTCCTTGATGGATTTTCCAGAGCTCCCCTTCTGCGTTTTCCCTCACTCCCATGGCATTCTCTTCGGCAGCAGACGCTGGGGAAACATGGCAAACGCAATTCAACTTAGTAGCTTCCATTGGGAAATAGGCACCTGAGGATTTGCCATCCTTTTCACAGTTGAACAATGGCAGCACAATATTTTATGGCTCTTGTCATCAATTTTGAGATTTTTTCAGGGTTAGGAATCCCAGTCTGACACAAACACTTGATGCAACGACTTGTTGGTGCACCTGAAAGGATCCAATCCAACTTCTAGCCAATAATTCTACAGACTAATGAAGTCGGACAAATTTTCAGCTTGCACTATTATTGACATCATTTTTACACTGAAAGCATTTTACTAGGGCAAACGAAAATCCTGCAGAACGATCAAGTGGCAAATTTTCCATGGGTGTTACAAATGTGTGCAAAATTGCTCTTCTCTGATTTAAAGCCAATTTTACATTGTATGGTGCAGATATATTTGGAGTTGTGTTTGGGAATTCTGAGCTTCCCCAGTTTCCTGACTGCTTGAGAGCTTGCAAGCACCTGTACTCATTAAAATCAGGGCCAATGTAACTGACTCAATCATCCATGGACATTTAGCAAATGAGTGTTCAAGTTTTGTGAAGGGAAATGCAACTTGTGCATTCGGTTCTTAAAAAATAATGCAGGACAAATGCAAAGTGGAAATGATCCTATTTCCACTTGCAAATGCGAAGTAGAAATAACAAAAAAATTGACAGTTTTTTTTGTACAGAAATGAAAATAGCTTTTGTGGATTGTCACCTGTGTCATGTTTAGTACCGTGAATTTGTCACATGTGAAGCATTGCAACTCAAGCAGAAAATCAACAATTAAGCTAATTATTAAAGGCCAGAGCAGAGCAGGCATGGTAATGGTTTTGCATCGTTTTGAGCTGTTTGCATATATAATTAAGGACTATTTGAAATACCGTAAGGCTTTGCTTCACTCTTTGCAAGAGAAATGTAATTATATATATGCCATTACGTGCTGCAAGTACTGTGATTCAAGGATGACTAATTAAAGCCATGGAGAACAACAAAAATTGAGGTGGCAGAGGCGAATATTCTGCCAGGTGAAAGTTGAAATCCTCTATTAACTCCAAGCTTGGGTTACAAGCCTTGGAAATTATTGTCTCTACTGCTGTAACATTTTCCGAGCGGATCTTTTACGTCTGGCGAATTTCCCAGGCGAGTTGTCAGAATTGATGGGGATCAGCTCATGGGAGGGAATCTTCAAAGTTGCAGAAAATTAAACTCAGAGATTTCTGGAAGATCAGGGGGCCGTAGTTCTCTTTCAGCACGTGACAGCGTGTTTGAATCATCTGTAATTTTCTACCGCAGAATTCCTTTCTGATTTCTAAATTATCACGTCTCTCAAGAAAAGCAAGACCCTTCTCCAAGGGTCTCGACCCAAAACGTCACCTTTTCCTTTTCTCCAGAGATGCTGTCAGTCACCGCTGAGTTACTCCAGCTTTTTGTGCCTATCTTCGGTTTAAACCAGCGTCAGCAGTTCCTTCCAACAAGATTTGGTCTCCTAATCTGAGGAAAGACATTCTTGCCATAGAGGGAGTACAGAGAAGGTTCACCAGATTGATTCCTGGGATGGCAGGACTTTCATATGAAGAAAGACTGGATAGACTCGGCTTGTACTCGCTGGAATTTAGAAGATTGAGGGGGGATCTTATAGAGACTTACAAAATTCGAAAGGGCTTGGACAGGCTAGATGCAGGAAGATTGTTCCCGATGTTGGGGAAGTCCAGAACAAGGGGTCACGGTTTAAGGATAAGGGGGAAGTCTTTTAGGACCGAGATGAGAAAGTTTTTTTTCACACAGAGAGTGGTGAATCTGTGGAATTCTCTGCCACAGAAGGTAGTTGAGGCCAGTTCATTGGCTATATTTAAGAGGGAGTTAGATGTGGCCCTAAAGGGATCAGGGGGTATGGAGAGAAGGCAGGTACAGCATACTGAGTTGGATGATCAGCCACGATCATATTGAGTGGCGGTGCAGGCTCGAGGGGCCGAATGGCCTACTCCTGCACCTATTTTCTATGTTTCTATTTTCTATGCTTGCATTTAGATGGTATCTTTCCCAACACTCGCTCATTCCAAAGTGCTTTGCAACGAAATTATTAATCTTGAAATTTTGTTTCACCCTTCATGTTAATTTGGGTCAAATAAGAAATGTTCATTATCTATGCCTGAAGCAGACAAAGGGTTCTTTGCTTGTCCAAAGGCAGAAGGGGCCTAATGGAGCCCCTTGAGACTGCAGATGCTGGAATCTTGAGCAAAAAGCAAACTGCTGGAGCAACTCAGTTGGTCAGGTGGCTTTTGTGGAGGGAAATGGACTGATGTTCTTGGTCAGAATCCTTCTTCAGAAAGAGTCTAATACTTAATTTAGCTTGTGATTGCAGTGATTGTTTGCTCAGGTAACCAACCTTGCAGTTTGCCTGGCTAAGCAATAATTAACCTATGTTAAGGAAAACCATGGCATCGGTTGACCACTTACAACCAAACCCTCCATCCCTCCCCACTCTCTACTGATCTATTGTCCTCCAAACCATTTGTTGATTTCCTCTACATCACTAGGTATGATCCAGAGTTGGTCACAAATGGGCCACTATTAAGTATTACTTTCCACGCCATTAACTACTTACTCTCAAGATGCCCAATTTCTCATCTGAAACATGATCATTAATCAGGATATTCACTCCTCTTCCTGAAATGTTCTCTTATTCTGCGCAAGGCTGTCAGCTACCACTTGGTAGGCAGGATAGACGGGTCAGATGAGATGAATGCATGGAGGGAGAAATGTCATAGCACAGAGGTGGACGATCACGATAAAGGGGAAGAAAAATTAGAAAGAAAACAGATGGAAGAGAGAAGGGTGGACAAGACAGAGAAACTGATATGAGAGTAAACATAGAAACATAGAAGCATAGAAAATAAGTGCAGGAGTAGGCCATTCGGCCCTTCGAGTCATCACCCCCATTTAATATGATCATGGCTGATCAAGGGCGGCACGGTGGCACATCGGTAGAGTTGCTGCCTTACAGCGAATGCAGCGCCGGAGACTCAGGTTCGATCCTGACTACGGGCGCCGTCTGTATGGAGTTTGTACGTTCTCCCCGTGCCCTGCGTGGGTTTTCTCCGAGATCTTCGGTTTCCTCCCACATTCCAAAGGCGTACAGGTATGTAGGTTAATTGGCTGGGCAAATGTAAAAATGTTTTAAAAATTGTCCCTAATGTGTGTAGGATAGTGTTAATGTGCGGGGATCGCTGGGCGGCGCGGACCCGGTGGGCTGAAGGGCCTGTTTCCACGCTCTATCTCTAAATCGAAATCTAAAATCCTAAATTAGTACCCCGTTCCTGCTTTCTCCCCATATCCCTTGATTCCGTTAGCCCGAAGAGCTATATCTAACTGAGTATGGAAGTAAACTGGAAAATGAGAGGGCGCCAACAATGTTAAGGCGATTGGGAGAAAGAATAAAGCTTTTTGGGATTGTTAACCAGCCAGGAGAGCATGAAGCCACAAAGAGACTGCAGATGCTGGAATCTGAGACAGAAAAAAACTAAACTGCTAGGCTGGTACAGTTGTGCAGAGGTAGAGTTGAGACCCGGTTCGATCCTGACTATGAGTGCTGTCGGTATGGACTCTGTACATTTTCCCTGTGACGACGTGGGTTTTCTCCGGGTGCTCTGGTTTCCTCGCACACTCCAAAGACGTACAGATTTGTAGGTTAATTGGCTTCTGTAAATTCTAAATTGTCCCTAGTGTGTAGGATAGTGGAAGTGTACGAGGTGATCGCTTGTCGGTGCAGATGGTGGATCAAAGGGCCTGTTTCCGGGCTTATTCTCTAAAGTCGAAAGTCTAAACTCAATGGACCAGGCAGAATGTGTGGAGACAAAAACGCCACAGATGTTACTTAACCAACTGGGTTCATCCATCAGTTTGTTTGTTTTTTTAAATTCTAGGGAAGCATGAATGTTCCTCCTAGGATCTACATTTATTTTTAAAGTTACCTCGCAATGGGTCTTTAAATAATGATTGATTAGTCCCAGTTCAGAGAACATTGCCAGCTGCATATGGGCAACCCAATTTTCCTAAGGGATCCTCAATCAGTCTGAAGAAGAGTCCTGATCCAAAGCATTGCCTATCCATGTCCTCCAGATATGCTGCCTGACTTGCTGAGTTACTCCTGCGCTTTTTGTTCTACACGAGATTCCAGCATCTGCAGTTCCTTAAACAGCTTCCCTGTGTACATGTTTCAGGTTCATGATCCAGACACTTTCTACTTGCCCAACAACTGCTAAGTTAGTTTAAGGGAAGCAATGCAATGAAGATGCTGGTAAAGTGGCATTTCCGTAGTTTCCCCACTGTTTGAAAACATCCAACAAATCTGTCCTTCTTGTCTTTCTTGATGATCCATAAATAGCTCACCTCCGTTGTATTGGAGTGCCTCTGTTTCACTTCTTTTGGGTGTGAATAGAGATATGGCTGATACCTAGGCTGGCCGAGGAGTACTTTAAACAGTCAAGCTTTGAGATGGAAGGATGCACCGTCCTCTTATCGCAAATCTTGGTAACATAAGAGGAAAGGTTTATGACCTAGAAACTGGATTTTGTCCAGTCCTGCAAGGCACTGTTTTTATCCAAAATACATGGCCTCAAAAAATTGAGAAATTAAATAATGCTGAAGTTGCTATTATGGCCCCCCCCCCCCCCCCCGCCCCCCCCCCTCAATTTAAAAGGATTAAAAGCTGCCGTCTGCATAACAGACAGGAGCTGCTTTCTGAGCTCACGGCTACCATCGTGTGTAAGCACTTTCCGCTAGGAAGCAGGTCATACCTTTTCAAAACCTCTCTCTCTCTCTGGCCGCCACTCATATGCACATGAGAGAACAAAGGAAATGGAGAAAAGAGATATAAATCACGGTGGGGAAGGACGGCAAATGAAGTGGGGATTTTATGGTAGAAGAAGGGTCAACTATTTTGGTTCTGGGAAATAGAGAACGTCTCGTTATAGAGTGGCCCAACTAGGTTTATGCTTCAAATGGGCTGATTGTGGTCACGTGGCCTTGGGGATTAATTATCATCAGAGCTTTGTTAGCACCTAAAAAAATAATGCTGGGGAGTTAATGAAAATAAAACCAATGCCCTTGCAGAGTGCCTTGAATTCACATAAGGACCTTATGTTTCAGTGACAGTCAGTCCTCTTTTCACTGTGAGTGAACAATAAAGAATGTAGTTAATAGTATTTTATAATAGAACAGTATTATAATTTCAATTTGCAGATTAGAAACGTAAATTCTGCAAAACATTGATGGCATTGTCACAGAGCTGAAATACGATGGGGAATGATGTCAGCATTAAAGTGAACCTTGACAGGAATCACCCAGCAATATTTCATGGTTGGGAGGAGTTGTGTGCAGAAGGAAGTGCAAACGCTCCTGAAAATGTAAAATCGTTTTAGTGTAAAATTTATACCTAATAGATGCTGTA
This sequence comes from Rhinoraja longicauda, assembly GCF_053455715.1. Lineage (NCBI taxonomy): Eukaryota > Metazoa > Chordata > Chondrichthyes > Rajiformes > Arhynchobatidae > Rhinoraja > Rhinoraja longicauda. The sequence continues at coordinate 64,555,590 of NC_135959.1, read as the reverse complement.
CATTATTTTTTATTCAAACCAGTTTAGGTGCTACTTTGTTTAATTCATTCAAAAACATATTCTGCAGTTCTCTAAGAGTAAACAGGGTGCCTTGAGGAAACCCAGACTCCAACCTTCATTTCCTTAAGATACAGAGATTTCAAGATTTGATGGAGTTACTAAATCTATTGTGACATTGATCATTTACAATCCAATGCCAGTGGCGATACTGAACCCAAAGAACATAATGCTACTGCTTTTCAGAATACCAGAACATATCAGGTTGATCTATCAAAGGCCTTTTCAAAGAGCAAGATGAGTTGGGGCTGGATGACACAAATAAAGGTACTCAAAAACAATGCACACTTCATTGCTTTCCCTCTCTCTTCATCCCTCCCCCCATCCTAGTTCTCTGACCAGTCTGACTGGCCACCTGATTAAATTTTGGATTTAGATTTGGATTTAGAGATACAACGCGGAAACAGGCCCTTCGGCCCACCGAGTCCGTGCCGCCCAGCGATCCCCACACACTATCCTACACACACGAGGGACAATGGAACAATTTTTACATTTACCCAGTCAATTAACCTACGTACCTGTACGTTTTTGGAGTGTGGGAGGAAACCGAAGATCTCGGAGAAAACCCACGCAGGTCACGGGGAGAACATACAAACTCCGTACAGACGGCGCCCGTAGTCAGGATCGAACCTGAGTCTCCGGCGCTGCATTCGCTGTAAGGCAGCAACTCTACCGCTGCGCCACCGTGCCGCCCTTATTTTACATCGTATGCCTTGTTGTCACCTTCCCCCAGCTAACAATGATCTATTCTACATTTTCCTTGACCACTATCCCCTTTGATCTCTCATTTTCACACCTTATCCTTCCATATCTCTCATTTCCCTCTCCCCTGACGCTCAGTCTGAAGAAGGGTCTTCACACAGAACGTCACCCATTCCTTCTCTCCAGAGATGCTGCCTGTCCCACTGAGTTACTCCAGCATTTTGTGTCTATCCTCGGTGTAACCAGCATCTGCAGTTCCTTCCTCCACATTTTATTGTTCCCAGTTCATTCTTGGTACATGGGACATCTCAATCCCTGGGATTCTTTGTCCTTTAGGATTTGCCTTCCTATAACGTTAGCTCGGGGGGCTTCGAATTAATTGACGCACCGGAAAAAATGTGATGGTAAATGGCTAATGGAAATGTAAGAATAATAAGGTGCCATTGCTAGCGACGCCCACATCGCAAAAACGAATGGTAAAAGTGTTAATTTATTTGCAAATTCAATAGATTTGATGGAAGGGAATCTATGTAGCTGTGCGTAGGCTTTGTGGGAAACTTGCGGGAGCCGCTGAAAGATCACAAGGTGACAATGTACAGTTGTCCGCGTGTATCTATGCCATTTACATTGCATTGCGCCTTCATAATAGCATTCCTGGAATCAATGGTAGACCACACTACCGCCACCACAAATTGTCCCAATGGATCATGCTACTGTCATAGAAACATAGAAACATAGAAACATAGAAAATTAGGTGCAGGAGTGGGCCATAAGGCCCTTCGAGCCAGTGCCACCATTCAATATGATCATGCCTGATCATCTAAAATCAGTACCCCGTTCCTGCTTTCTCCCCATATCCCTTGATTCCTAAAAGCTATATCTAATTCTCTCTTGTAAACATCCAGTGAATTGGCTTCCACTGCCTTCTGTGGCAGAGAATTCCACAGATTCACAACTCTCTGGTTGAAAATGTTTTTCCTCATCTCAGTCCTAAATGGCCTACCCCTTATTCTTAAACTGTGAACCCTGGTTCTGAACTCCCCCAACATCGGGAACATCGGAACTTGGCAATCCAAGTATTTATTGTTGGAGAATCAGGAACTTTTTGGCATCTAAAAAGTACAACATGACCAGCAAGATTTGCTCCCCCAGTGTCATTTCACCAGTTCTCCTATTTAGTTTAGTTTAGTTTAGAGATACAGCGCGGAAACAGGCCCTTTCGGCCCACCGGGTCCGCGCCGAACAGCGACCCCCGCACACAATAACACTATCCTATACCCACTAGGGACAATTTTTACATTTGCCAAGCCAATTAACGTACAAACCTGTACGTCTTTGGAGTGTGGGAGGAAACCGAAGATCTCGGAGAAAACCCACGCAGGTCACGGGGAGAACGTACAAACTCCGTACAGACAGCACCCATAATCGGGATCGATCCCGGGTCTCCGGCGCTGCATTTGCTGTAAGGCAGCAACTTTACCACTGTGCCACCGTGCTGCCCCTTCTTGGACCTTAGCACTACTTTTACAATGATTACCTGTTGTGTTCATGATATTATGCTGTTTGCTCAATTAAAAGACAAATAAGGAACTCCTGCGCATGATGGGCTAACCATTCCATCCTGGGGGGCGCTGAAAACATGGTGGCCAGGATGATTTGGATTGTCTAAACTTTGTTGAACCATTGATCTTAGATATCATGGCCAAGAATCCACTGCACCGTTAAGGGCCTTTGTCTTAGATCCCCATGAGATTAATGTGCTTAGATTGCTAACCTAAGTGGTACAGGAGATTCAATAATATCATAAATGACATTCCTTTCCCTTTTCTTCAGCATGATCACAAGCTCCTCCAAAACCTCTCTTCCATTAAGTAGTCCGATAGCAGTCATCTTGCGTAGTTTTGGTCCTATTTTACAAATCACAAAAGTAGTTTCCATTCGCTTCTCTTTTGGTTGCATCACTCTCATTCCCACAGTCTCCAAGAAACTAATTTTTGAAAGTTGCGTTTTTCATAGATCATCAGAAATATAATCGCAAACACATTAAATTCCATTTGTAACGGTATCCTCATCTTAATTCCCGGAATGGCGGGACTATCATATGTTGAAAGACTGGAGCGACTAGGCTTGTATACATTGGAATTTAGAAGGATGAGAGGAGATCTTATCGAAACGTATAAGATTATTAAGGGGTTGGACACGTTAGAGGCAGGAAACATGTTCCCAATGTTGGGGGAGTCCAGAACAAGGGGCCACAGTTTAAGAATAAGGGGGAGGCAAATTTAGAACTGAGATGAGGAAAAACCTTTTCAGTCAGAGAGTTGTAAATCTGTGGAATTCTCTGCCTCAGAAGGCAGTGGAGGCCAATTCTCTGAATGCATTCAAGAGAGAGCTGGATAGAGCTCTTAAGGATAGCAGAGTCAGGGGGTATGGAGAGAAGGCAGGAACGGGGCACTGATTGAGAATGATCAGCCATGATCATATTGAATGGCGGTGCTGGCTCGAAGGGCCGAATGGCCTCCTCCTGCACCTATTGTCTATTGTCTCTTGTCTACTACTGGTTCTTTTGATTCTTCTCTTTTTTGTTATCATAACAGTGTCAGTTTAACATCTAAAGAATAATTTTCCCAGTTATATATTAGAAACAGAAACATAGAAAATAGCTGCAAGAGTAGGCCAATCGGCCATTCGAGCCAGTACTGCCATTCAATATGATCATTGCTGATATATCCCTTGATTCCATTAGCCCTAAGAACTATATCCAACTCTCTTTTGAAAACATCCAGTGAATTGGCCTCCACTGCCTTCTGTGGCATAGAATTCCACAGGTTCACAACTCTCTGGGTGAAAAAGTTTTTCCTCATCTCTGTCCTAAATGGCCTACCCCTTATTCTTAAACTGTGACCCCTGGTTCTGGACTCCCCCAACGTTGGGACCATTTTTCCTGCATCTAGCCTGTCCAATCCCTTAAGAATTTTATGTTTCAATAAGATCCCCTCTCATCCTTCTAAATTCCAGTGAATATAAGCCTAGTTAATCCATTCTTTCGTCATATGTCGGTCCCGCCATCTCAGGAATTAGCCTGGTGAACCTACGCTGCACTCCCTCAATAGCAAGAATGTTCTGCCTCAAATTAGGAGACTAAAAGTGGTACATTTGAAGTTTAGATTTTTTTTTAAATTTAGATTTAAAGATACAATGTGGAAACAGGCCTTTTGGCCCACCGAGTCCGCGCCGCCCAGCGATCCCCGCACATTAACACTATCCTACACACACTAGGGACAACTTTTACATTTACCCAGTCAATTAACCTACATACCTGTACGTCTTTGGAGTGTGGGAGGAAACCGAAGATCTCGGAGAAAACCCACGCAGGTCACGGGGAGAACGTACAAACTCCGTACAGACGGCGCCCGTAGTCAAGATCGAACCTGAGACTCCGGCGCTGCATTCGCTGTAAGGCAGCAACTCTACCGCTGCGCCACCGTGCCGCACAATTGTGTCTTTGGTCCCTACCAAACTCCTTTTCACAGACCACCAATTCTATCTCTCTTCTACCCTGTATAAACCTAGGCTCATCAAAAATATTGATGCCATAGGCAACTTTGTGCTGCCTCATTTTCCTCTCTGCTTGTTGACCTGCACGAGCTGCAATTGCAACAGTGGTTTCATTTAAAAAATCATTTTCCTCTCCTAACTTCCTCCATGGCTTGCCATCCTTTCCTCTGTCATCTCTTGCAGCCTCAGAAATCAGAATCGCTGCACTCTTCCGATTCTGTGCACCTTTGATGTAATTTGCTCTACAAATGGCCACAATGGTGTCAGTTGTCTCAGCAAAGTGAAATTCTCCCCTTGAACATTTGTGGCTTTCCATCTCCCTTTTCTCCTTTAAGACCCCCTTTTAAAACACTCCCTTTGCTAAATTTCCGGTATCTAGTGCAATATCTCTTTAGGTGACTCGCAATCAAAAATGTTTTCATTGATAATGCTTTAATGCACTTTGTTGTGTTTTACTCGTAACCTATTCTTGTTTGTAAGATTGTCGGCTCCACATTACTTTCCTTACCGAGTAATCTTACTTGTCAGGGCCTCAGATGCACAAGACATAGGCAGTTGTTAAATTTTGAAACAAAGAATATCATTACTTGAAGAACATGTTTTACAGACTTGCACACTAATTTTCCACTTCATCCTGCACTAACTCAGTTGCCAATACTGTCTTCCAGCACTTCACCTCAAAAGATATTGTCAAAATAGGTTGGATTTACAGGTGAAGGAGTAACGACCAGAAAAGTCAATTTCTGACATCAACTATCATTACATAAAATAGTAAGATTAAATGAGAACTTACCAGTTCGAAGTTTGATCTGTATTTTATGAGGAGTTACGATGAGGGACTACGTGAAGACCCCGTCCAGCACGCATGCGCGACATTCTTCAAAGCAGCGGTGTGGATTCACAGAAAAAACACAATGATTGAAATAAACATAGTAAAGAAAGGATAAGAACTTAATTACCAGTTGATCTGTATAAAAGAGGGTGGGAGCGGAGGGCACGTAGTCCCTCATCGTAACTCCTCATAAAATACAGATCAAACTTCGAACTGGTAAGTTCTCATTTAATCTTACTATTTTATTTCGGAGTCACGTGAGTGACTACGTGAAGACTTCAAAGCTCTGTGATTCCGAACCGTGTACCAGCTCATGCTTCACTCACTGTCTGAAGACCTTAGAGGGAGGAAGTATGTTATCGCAATCAAGAACCCTGTTTGTGAACAAAAAAGGTTTATTAATGACAACAAAGAACAGAGAGCTCCCCAGGGCTCAAATTAAATATTATCTGCAGACTCTAAAATTCTGTCTGCAAATGTAGCAGGTTGCGCCAGCGGTTTATTATAAAACCTTTGGAAAGTTCTTTCCGAGGACCATCCTGGTCTGGCCAGAATATGGTCGATAGGCACGTCCATTCGACTAGCCGCCGACGTAGATGCAGCCCTGGTGGAGTGAGATTTGTAAACATTAGTATTCACTCCTGCGGACTTAAGCACCTGCTTGAGCCACCTTGAAATGGTTTGGCTCGTCACCTGACCATGAGGCTTCTTGTGGCTTATCCATAAGGCTTTTTCTCTCCCTCTTAAGTTGTATGTTGTGTCTATGTAATTGGCGAGATGGGTCTTGGCACACAGCCGTGGGTCAGATGAATATGCCCAGAACTCCATGACTGGAGGCGTGGTACCTGGTCTAGTTTGTTTGACCAGTCCCTGAATATGGAATGTGAAACAGTCCAATGACTCTGTCATGCTGTCCAGCCTCAGAAGGTGGAGGGACTGTACCCTTTGAGCTGACACTGGTGCCATGAGCATGACTGATTTCAGTGTAAGTTGTTCCAGCGTGAGTGCCCTGGGCGGTGGCCATCCCCTAAGGTACGTCAGCACAATGCTGACATCCCAGATCTGAGTGTACCTTGGTCTGGGGGAATTGGTGTTAAAAAATGCACCTCATGATTTTTACCACTAATGGATGGGACCCCAAAGTCAGTTGTCCTGCTGCTGGAACCAAATAAGCTGACAACGCACTCCTGGCTGTATTTATGGCGCTGTAGCTGAGTCCTTCCCGATGTAATCCAACCAGGAACTCCACAACACTGGTGGCTGTCGCTGTAGTGTAGGTAGTTCCTGTTTTGGAGCAATACCGTTCCCATTTCCTTATGTTGGTCAGGTATTGTCTCCTGGTGGACTCCCGGTGGGATGCGGTCATCATGTTGATGGCGTCCTCAGACAGTCCCAGGCCCAGTAGAGGTCTTTTTAGAATCTGCAAGCCAGGAGATTGACTCTGTCATGGCACGGGTGACTAATGCCTGACACTGGGTGGATTAATAATTCCGGACTGCTGGGGAATTCCAACGGTGTTTCGACAGCCATGTCGAGGGCCACTGGGAACCATGGCTGTGTAGGCCAGTCGGGTGTTATCAAGATTCCTGAAGCGGAATCCAATTGAATCTTGCGTGACAGCCGACTGATGAGGCAGAAGGGAGGAAAAGCATAAAAGAACATTTTCCCCCAATGCAGCGTGAATGCATCAACTGCTGCTGCCTCAGGGTCTGGTTCCCAAGCGACATATGTTGGTACCTGGTGATTCAGCCTGGATGCAAATAGGTCGATATCTGGTGTGCCATATTGCTTTGTAATTTCGGCAAATACTTTGGGATTTAACATCCATTCGATGTTATCGTTAAATTTGCGTGACCTGGTGTCTGCCACTGTATTTTGCTTACCTGGTAGGTAAGTTGCTGATAACCAAGTATGTCTTTCGACACACCATTGCCAGATTAGGTTGACCAATTTGTCACACGATATCGACTTTACACCACCCATGTGTTTGATATAAGCCACCACCGTGGTATTATCTAATTGCAACCGGACATGTGCATGATGCGTATTAGATGAATATGCTTTTAAACCATAAAACGCACCCAACATTTCTAAATAGTTGATACCCCGTGTCTGTAGGCAAGATGATTTAGAATTAGTCCATCTGCCCCCTGTGCTGGATTGCATGTTAGTTGCTCCCCAGCCCAAAGCACTGGCATCCGTTTGCATGGCTAATACTGGGTTGGTTATTATTATGGGACTGGAACTGAGCCTAATGTTCCTTGTCCACCATTGTAACTCTGGAATGGATTCAGCAGTTAAATACATGGCTCGGTCAAAGTGACCTGAGTTTTGCTTTAGTGCGTGCACTTTTGCTCTTTGTAAATTTTTGGTAGTGCAAAGGTCCAAATTGTACAGCTGGAAAAGCTGCTACCATTTTACCAAACTCTAGCTACCTGCCGTATGGTTGGCTGACGTTTATTCATTAGTTCGTGGCATGATAGTGCCAATTCTGATGCTTTCCCCTTCGGCAGAGTTACAAACATGCGAACAGTATCAATCGTAAATCCAAGATAGTCCATGGTAGTGGACGGTGTAAAATTGGATTTATCTGGATGTATGACAAACCCCAAAGTTTCAAACAAACGTTTGGTAAGGCTTTAAATTGCCATAGCTGTTTCATCCAGATAAACTTTAAGTATTTACGATGCTCCTTGTGTATGGGTACTGAGTAGTAAGCATCTTTTAAATCAATGCCTGCTAGAAAGTACCCTCTAGAAATCAAAAGTCTGGCGGTTTCAAAAGTTTCCATCTTGAAATGTGTATAGTTAACTGACTCGTTAAACGTAGTTAAGTCAATGATGATGCGACATCCACCATCTTTTTTAGTTTTAGTGAAAATATTAGACACAAATTCCAAAGGTTCATGTTTTTCTTTCAATGACACCTTTTGCTAGTAGCCTCATAAGTTCAGCTTGACCCTCTTGTTTCTCTTTGAGTGAGAGGGTGAATACCCTTTGGGGTATAAGCTGAACTGGCGGAATATTTTTATGAACAAAGTCAATTTTATAGCCATGAATGCAGCTTAGTATGTATTTGTCATTAATGATGGTTTCCCATGCATCCAAAAACCAGTGCAATCTCCCCCCTGATAGTATAGAGCCCGTACTGGTCATATGCTGAGAGGGACCAGACCCACCTACCTCCATGGTTACTGGTGCTACTTCTGCCTCTTCGCTGGACGATGAGGTGTCTGCTGGGCTGTAGAGGCCTGCTGTTGACGTTGATGTTGTTGGGGGTGGCACATTTTCCATGGGGTCCGCTCTGGGCCCTGGCCTAAAAAAGGCTTACGGGGAATGGTTGCGGGCCCCGAGCTTTCACCAGTCCCATATGGTGGTCGACGACTGGTGGACGCCGTGGGGTACTGCCGCCTGGGTTTGTTGGGTCTGCTCGGTCCTAAACCTGCCCTCACGAGACCAAAGGTCTTGGACTCTTCCTCTAGGTCTTTCACCTTTTTTGGAAGGTCCTTTACAAAAAACAGAATTGGAGGTTCTGAACCCGGTGTTTTGCAAGCCTGCAAACTTAGGGTTGAGGGCAGGCTTGATGATCTCATATTGAGTGGTGCACAGCAGAGCTAATGTATCTTGCTGATTTGTGGAGATGTCCACACCATCAATGGACCGAGCATATGATTTTCTGGAGCTTCAACTCCAGGTTCCTGATGTTCTGCCCCAGATGTCCCCAAATTTGGCTGTTTACAGCTGGTACATTCAATGATGTACAATTTTCTGGGGCTGAATATAGTTTAAGAGCCTCATTGACCACTCGTTCTTGTAGGGGTTTTGAGGACAGGTGGTCAATGCTGGCTGCAATGTCGCGCATGCGTGCTGGACGGGGTCTTCACGTAGTCACTCACGTGACTCCGAAATAAAATTGGACGTTTTGAATAGCCTTGCCACAGTGAATTTAAGCAGTTATTTGGAAATGAAGAGTCCAACCATACACATTCTCCATTTTTGTACTCAAGTTATAAATCATTCGGAAAATAAAATCCCAAATGCCTAGGGCAAGCTTTTATATTTCTGTAAAATTCAACTTGAGCATGCTGATAATACTGAGAAATATTTCAATGAGATCCAGAACTGAAATTTGGATATTAAAACCAGGTTGGAGAAGTCATTTTAATTTCATTCCGGTAATAAAACAGGAGCACAAACATGTCTGGTAATTTTTAATTTTGTCATTCACGAGCATTGAGCGTTATCATTTTGAAGACATCAGATGATAGAGAATGCTAAATGAAACAAACAGACTTATTCATCTATGAATCAAACATGTTGTCATTGCCGTCAAAACTAATTTTGGTCATTACCATAGATTTTGTTTTCAATCTCTCTGGGCTCAATAGAAACATAGAAACATAGAAAATAGGTGCAGGAGGAGGCCATTTGGCACTTCGAGCCAGCACCGCCATTCATTGTGATCATGGCTGATCATCCACAATCAGTAATCCATGTCTGCCTTCTCCCCATATCCCTTGATTCCGCCAGCCCCTAGAGCTCTATCTAACTCTCTTTTAAATTCATCCAGTGAATTGGTCTCCACTGCCTTCTGCAAATAAATGAAATAAAGTACAAATCTAATTGACTGGGCAGAGAGTGCAAGAAGAGGAAAATTAAAGTTTCCAGCTTTCAAGAGTACTGTTATCTTCATATCATCATCATCATCATCATCATATCATCATCATCATATATATACAGCCGGAAACAGGCCTTTTCGGCCCACCAAGTCCGTGCCGCCCAGCGATCCCCGCACATTAACACTATCCTACATGGTGCAACCTGTTCAGGCAAACGGCCATAATAATTCCCTTACCAGTCATGATCTTGCCAACAGCTCTGTACATCCACCAACTGGCAGAGGATATTAGTCAGGGAGGAAGACATCAGTTAGACTACCAGGAAGAACTACAGATCTACTGAGAGTACTGCTTTGTCTACTGTTCTTACAACTGCCTATGTTTTGCTCCAGTGCCCAGCAGCTGCAGTTGCTCGTGTCTCCGTTACCATTTGATGTTTAGTTCTTACATAGAAAATATTGTTCAGAGACAGGCAGCTGACACCAAACAAAAGAAAATGACGTAGAGAGTAAACCACTTTAGCCCCTGGGAGCTGGTGTCTGTTCTATGATCCAATAAGGTTATGGCTGATCTTTAACTTCAACACCACTTACTCACGCTCCTCGATTCCCTTAAGTTTAGTTTAGTTTACTATTGTCATGTTCACCAAGACACGATGAAGCACTTTTGTTTGTCTGCTGTCCAGTCAAATCATACCATGCATACAACCATGCACACAAATAAGAGTGGAGTGATTATAATGGATGAGAGTGGAGAATCTTCTGGGACAGCACGCAACAAGTTGCCATGTTCCAACAACATCTTGCAACTTTCAAGCCTTAAGTCTCAGAAATCTAATCTGGTCTTAACCTCAGGAGATACACATTTGTTAACTTTTTCACTTTAAGGCCCTCTCTCCTGGCAGCACTGGATCGAAGTTATAGTCAATCTATTCCATCTATGCTTCCCTCCAATCCTTGCTTTGTTAATGTTTTTTCATAACTTTATAATTTATTTTTTCATTCTTCATTCTTTAATTTCTTTCTTTCTTTCACTCGATTATTATCGTTCTCTGGTACTGTATGCAACACTGCCAGTAAAAATTTTAAATCAAAATCATAAATTGTACGGAATGTCCACACAGGACTGTGTTTGTTCAACATTTGTTTGAATGTAACCATTCATTCCCAGATTGACTAAAAAATGAAACATGTACAGTTTAAGACAAAGTTCTGTCTTAAGTATTTTCTTTCTCCACATAACAAATGCCTTCTTAAATATTCAATACCCACCTGTTTAAGTCCAGAATCCATTATTAATATATTTGTTACAACTCATCCAATTCTTTCATTGCTACAGCAGCAGTAATGATCATTTAATACCATTGCGAGATGCTGTACTTCTCAAGTCCCAGGTGATAATTCAACCTTGAAGAAAGCTGTCCTTTATTAGCCTCATTCTTGTGCTCCCTCCAGATGTTCGCTCGGATCCAAAGTGACTTGGCCAAGCAAGAAGTACTTGCTTCCCAGCAGGAACAGTGCCACTGGGCAGCATTCACTGAAAGCAATTGCAACCTGCCAAAAATAGCAAAGACCTTTTGAAGGAAGTTGTCCAATATCTCCAGGACTGGTTTTTATTCTCATCGCTTGAACTGTTAGAATCACACTGCACTAACTATTACAGCTTCCCATCCATCAGTATATTACCCAGTTCAGCTCGTCCATGGAAATAGATATTGAAATAATTCAACCAGGGCAAGCCTACTATGCACTACTATGCATATACAGTTGAAGAATTCCTTCTATTCCATGTACATTTTTTTTTAAAATGAAGCCACAGTGGCATTAAAGAAAATTAGGCATAAAATTACAGCAAAGTGACTTCCACAATGGTTGGCTTTTGTAAAAAAAGAAATCAGCTAATCATGACTTCTGGAGTGACCTCCTCTGTTGCACCCAGACTTCTTGGGTCTGCCCATTTGCATTCTCACTGGTGTAGACACTAAATGAAACTATTGTAAAATGACTGTAACCAGCTGAGTGACCTAAAACCACCAGAGCAATATTCAGAATGATGATTCCGAGAGAAGACCTCAGTGGCAGACTGAGAAACAAGCTACTAAGTGAGGACAGGTGCTGGGCTTTTTCATTTCACTCTCTAATAATTACTCTGCATGTCTTAGCATTTTTATTACCTTTGTACAGAATTATGGCTACTCAGGTGCCCTCTGGATCCAGGGAAGTGCAGGTTCTGGCACCTAGCCAAACAGAGAAAATACAGATAGACGCAAAATGCTGGAGTAACTCAGCGGGACAGGCAGCATCTCTGGATAGAAGGAATGAGTGACGTTTCGGGTCGAGAGCCTTCTTCAGAAATCTCGACACGAAAGGTCACCCATTCCTTCTCTCCAGAGATGCTGCCTGTCCCGCTGAGTTACTCTAACATTTTGTGTCTATCTTCGGTTTAAACCATCATCTGCAGTTCCTTCCGACACAAAGAAAATGCAGAACTTCATTCATTCAGCCTGCAAGTGTTCTTGAAGAAACTGAGAGGAGAAAGTGCGGACTTCTTCATGTGCTACCACTGAGTCGCTTGTAATTGCAGTGCCGACTTCAGTAATTCAGAGTTATTGTTGCATTGGTTCTCACTTTAATGCAGGCAAATTATATCAGTGGCTACTGGGGGTTGCTGGAAAGTTTTAAACAATGGAATGATACTCAGGTGCAATGCAAAATGGCATCCAAATAGGTTTGCTGATATAAAAATTAATAATATTCACCCAGAGAGTTGTTTTTCACCCAGAGAGTTATGAATCTGTGGAATTCTCTGCCACAGAAGGCAGTGGAGGTCAATTCACTGAATGTTTTCAAGAGAGAGTTAGGTTTAGCTCTTAGGGCAAACAGAATCAAGGGATATGGGGAGAAATCAGGAACGGGGTACTGATTTCGGATGATCAGCCATGATCATATTGAATGGCAGTGCTGGCTCGAAGGGCCGAATGGCCTACTCCTGCATGTATTTGTTTTCTATGCTTCTAATTCTCCAGTCTTACACAGAAGGTATGATGCTGATGCAGAGATTTTATAATTTTGTGCTGCATACTAAATAACCCAGTAAACCAATTGTAGCATCTGGTGCCGGAGAATAAACAACAAGGAGATATGGAGCCTAAGGTCCAAGAGGCACAACCTAAGGTGCAGCAGAAAATAAAAAGTAGCAGGAAGAAAAGGAATGCCATGTGGGATTGTCCCTGCTCATCCTCGTCTCATGGAAGCATGGAGAAAGGATCATTTGTTGGCCTGGGCTGTAATAAAACTCTTGATAGCAAGATGTTTCTCCTCAAGCACTGACAAGTCCAGTGACCCACCACATTCCAACCATTGCCACCAACCTACTTTACCAATGATAGAATGGAGAAAGCCAAGATGAAACTTTAATGCAAGCAAAAGAATGGCAGCGGCAACTGGGATTGTAGGAAAGTTTTCAAAACTGGAGTGAAACTCAGGTGCAATGCAAAATGGCATCCAAATAGGTTTGCTGATATAAAAATAAATAATATTCACCAAGGGAGTTGTTTTTCACCCAGAGAGTTGTTTTTCACCCAGAGAGTTATGAATCTGTGGAATTCTCTGCCACGGAAGGCAATGGAGGCCAATTACAGAATTGCTCACATCCTGGTTGAACAATATTTATTCACAAAATGCTGGAGTAACTCAGCAGGTCAGGCAACATCTCAGGAGAGAAGGAATGGGTGACGTTTTGGGTCGAGACCCTTCCTCAGACTGATGAACAGAATCAGTGAGGAAAGAGACAGAGTCTACATTTCAGGTCAGACTTTAAACGAACAGACTCTAAACCAACTTCCAGACAGGATGTTAATAATTCTAACTGATTTTTTCATTTTCATCTTTTTTAAATGGTATTCAAATACCTATTCTGCGATGGTGGGATGCTTAACGATCTGCCAGCTGTGTTATTAGGCCTCAGAATTATTAGATAGACACAAAAAGCTGGATTAACTCAGCGGGACAGGCAGCATCTCTGGAGAGCGGCTCCATAGACTTCGACGTCTACTCCTCGGCAAGCGAGAACTCCGTCTGAGGGTTATGCTGGGCCTGGAGGTGCCTCCTGAAGGAGTTTTCTGTGGAGAGGGCAAGGTTTCCTCACACCCAGAGACTTGGTGCAAAACACCCTCCGACTCTCGCGTTGTTGTTCAGCTCAGTGGCGATCACTCCAGTTTGAACAACAATTCTGCTGCTCTCTGATGCTGGAGATTGGTGTCTTGTCACACTCTCCTCTCCCTCCCCACCCCTCTTTCCACAACATTGGTGATTGATTAAAATATGTTCATGAACAAACCCCAGGAGGATTTCTCTATGGGGTGGCATGGTGGTGCAGCGGTAGAGTTGCCGCCTTACAGCGCCAGAGACCCGGGTTCAATCCTGACTACGGGTGCTGTCTGTACGGAGTTTGTACGTTCTCCCTGTAACTGTGTGGGTTTTCTCCGGGTGCTCTGGTTTCCTCAGCATTCCAAAAACGTGCGGGTTTGTAGGTTCATTGGCTTCATTTTGTTTTGAAATTGCAAGTTGTCCCTAGTGTGTAAGATAGTGCTATCGTAGGGGTGATCGCTGGTCGGTGTGGACTCAGTGGGCCATAGGGCCTGTTTCCGCATTGCATCTCTAAAGAGAGAAGGCAAGGGTGCCTTTTCGGGTCGCTCCCCTTTTTCGGACTTGTCTGAATTAGTAGTCTGGTAACATAACCACGACACCATTACTTAAAATGACAAATGGAGATCAAGTAAAACATCCCTCTATCGGGAAACCTCCAGGAGGACATATTTACAAATATCTATATTATCAAGTGCGTTTTCATCTTACGTAAGCTTGGCAGGCAGAGCCGTTTCCAAGTTGCAGACAATGGAGACTGTTGGACCTGGTCCTCAAGAAACTAATGCATTGAGAATGGGCTTCATCCTCCAGCATGCAATTGTTCCAAAATAATTTCCTGCCCGCGCTCCATTTTATAGAACACTCACTCCCAGGAGGTAAAGAAAAAATCTATTCTAAGAACTTGCTGTCTGAAATCAGAGAAGTAACAGCCAAAAGCAACCAGCAGATGCAAATCTAACAGATAGCACACGAGCAGATAAAATTATTTTGTTGTGACTGTAATGCACACCCCCTACTATTCCTACAAGGTCTCTTCCATTTTGATTTTTTTGTGATATGTCCCTTTGGGTTCCACTGGCAGAAGTAGACCCCACTGTTGTTAGGATTTGAACAGGTCTCGATAATGTAGAATCGGAGATCACTCCTTGCTCTTTAAATGGGACGCATTCAAACTAATCAGTGGAAACATTTTGCCAGCGTGGGAATGATCAATCAATAGATCACGTACCTTTAGGAGATGGAACAAGTAGCTGGTATTGATTCATTCAAAGGCAAGTAGATGATTCCTTTCACAAAATAATATTTTGAAACCTAATTTCTTTCTCTCACATCCATCTGCAAAAGTCATACTCCCCTCCAGCAACAATGCTCATGCCAGCACGTCAGTCCTGATAATATCCTGTGCTATGTTTAGTTTATTTCAGCTTAGTTTATTGTCACGTGTACTGAGGTACAGTGAAAAGCTTTTGTTGCGTGCTATCCAGTCAGTAGAAAGACAATGCATGATTACAACTGAGCCATTTACTCTGTATAGATGCATGATAAGGGAATAGCATTTAGTGCAAGGTAAAACCAGCAAAGTCCGATCAAGGATAGTGCAAGGGTCACCAAAGAAGTAGACAGTAGCTCAGCACTGCTCTCTGGTTGTGGTAGGATGATTCAGTTGCCTGATAACAGCTGGGAAGAAACTGTCCCTGAATCTGGAGGTGTGCGTTTTCGCGCTTCTATACCTTTTGCCTGATGGGGGAGGGGGAGGTGGGGGGGGGAGAGGAGGGAGTGGCCAGGGTGCGACTCGTCCTTGATTATGCTGCTGGCCTTGCCGAGGCAGCCTGAGGTTTCTTGTACAGTCCTTTTGCAGTAAGCAAACAAACATAGAACAGTACAGCACTGGTGGAGGCCCTTCAGCCCACGATATGTTGCCAAATATGATGATAAATTAAACTAATCCTTTGTGGCCACTCATGGTCTATATCCTTCCACTCCCTTTGTCTTCTTGTGCCTGTTAAATGCCACATTAATGTTGCCATAATAACTCCTTCCAGCAGATGTGTCTCGTGCTGCTCCCATGGTTTCTGAGACTGGTGGAGCGCCCCCTTGTGTCTGGAGGTTCTTCTGTTGGATTTTGGTGGGGGTGGCATCGTGCTCACTGTCTGTCATTGAAAATGAGCTGCTGCTGGCCTTAGGCATTTGCTTGCTCTGTGCAACTGAGGAGAGGATATCCGGTGTGGTGGTGTTCTCTGTACTCCAATTAACCTACCGGTCCACATGTCTTTCAGTTATGGGAGGAAACTGGAACACCAAAGGGAAACATAGGTGGTCACAGAGAGAATATGCAGTCCTCAATGACAACACCCAAGACCAGGATTGAACCCTGGCTCTGTGAGGCAGTGGCTCCACTAGCAAGTCACGATCCCACGGAAGCTATTTGTGACTGCCTCTGATAAATTGGCAGCTGAAGATGTTCTTTGTGCAGATGGATGATTCCATGCACACGGGTCTTGATTGTGGCTAGGTCGCTTATCATTTTGAGATTGCAAACTTGAGAATGATATTTCAGCAGATATCTTCTCTATGTAAATCTAGAGAGTGTATGTCTAGGTAAATCAGAATCATGGAGTGACTCAGATGGAACCTGTTCCCATGGATGTTCAGCTTTCCATATCATGGTGTACAAATGGACGAGACAGATTGCGATTCGGTACCATAGGTGGAAGTTTGTGGTACAATCTTTTAGTCGAGCATTTAAAGCAATTAGCAAAAAGCAAATTACAAACTCGAGATGCGTAGGAAGGAACTGCAGATGCTGGTTTACACCGAAGATGGATACAAAATGCTGGAGTAACTCGACGGGACAGGCAGCATCACGAAGACAGAAGGAATGGGTGAGAGGAAGAGGAGTCTTGACCCGAAACATCACTCATTCCTTCTCTCCTAGAGATGCTGCCAGTCCTGCTGTGTTATAAAACTGCAGAAGTTGGAAATCTGAAATAATAACAAAAAATGCTAGCAGCACTCAGTAGGTCAGGCAGCATCTGTGGAGAGAGGTTAACTCTGATATTTTACGTAGATGAGCTTTCATCAAAGAGGTGCATATTTCAACACAGCATGTTTTAAGTTGCAAAGAAGTGGGAGACATACAGAGAAAAAAGATCATATCAGTGACAGGGTGATAACCGAGAGACATTGATGCAAGTGATAGTGAACCCGTGCTGAGAGAGGGTGGTGGCTTGTTCATTACAAATGATCTGCCTGGAAGAAATATAACTAGAGAGTGATGACAATAGACAATAGACAATAGGTGCAGGAGTAGGCCATTCGGCCCTTCGAGCCTGCACCGCCATTCAATGTGATCATGGCTGATCATTCACAATCAGTACCCCGTTCACGCTTGCTCCCCATACCCCCTGACTCCGCTATCCTTAAGAGCTCTATCTAGCTCTCTCTTGAATGTATTCAGAGAATTGGCCTCCACTGCCCTCTGAGGCAGAGAATTCCACAGATTCACAACTCTCTGACTGAAAATGTTTTTCATCATCTCCGTTCTAAATGGCCTACCCGTTATTCTCAAACTGTGGCCCCTGGTTCTGGACTCCCCCAACATTGGGAACATGTTTCCTGCCTCTAATGTGTCCAACCCCTTAATAATCTTATACGTTTCGATAAGATCCCCTTTCATCCTTCTAAATTCCAGTGTATACAAGCCTAGTCGCTCCAGTCTTTCAACATATGACAGTCCCGCCATTCCAGGAATTAACCTAGTGAACCTACGCTGCACGCCCTCAATAGCAAGAATATCCTTCCTCAAATTTGGAGACCAAAACTGCACACAGTGCTCCAGGTGCGGTCTCACTAGGGCCCTGTACAACTGCTTTCTTCACTGCCTGCTGTACCTGCATGCTTCCTTTCAGTGAATGAATAAGATCATAAGATCATAAGATCATAAGATCATAGGAGCAGAATTAAGCCATTCGGCCCATCAAGTGTACTCTACCATTCAATAATGGCTGATCTATCATAACCTCTGACACCTGCACTAATCAAGAATCTATCTATCTCTGCCTTAAAAATATCTACTGATTTGGCCTCCATAGCCTTGTGTGGCAAAGAATTCCACAGATTCACCACCCTCTGACTAAAGAAATTCCTCCTAAAAGAATGTCCTTTAATTCTGTGGCTATGGCATCTAGTCCTAGACTCTCCCACTAGTGGAAACATTCTCTCCACATCCACCCTGTCCAAGCCTTTCACTATTCTGTACGTTTCAATGAAGAGCAAAAGAAAAATAATGCTGATACTGTCAGATGCAGAACACTACACTTTTTTTGGAATTGATCCTGCAAACAGCTGGTGTCTTTTTCAATCTGGCCTATTACGTTGCTGCACCACAGTCAGTAGTTCTCCTATGTGTGCATCCAGGCTACACAGTGTGCTGGCTTCCCATTGCTGTACTTCTCCCAATCCTGATTTGTATGTAGTCTCCTCTTCTCATTACGTGCTTTCTTTTTTGAATGCTGCTGTGGCCTTCACGTTCAGCCACATTACTCTCAGCACTTAACTGTGCCTCTGCGTCCAGTTCTGTATCCTAATGGGGATCCGGCTATGATTGGAAGCAATGAAATTGCTTCCACAATACTACACACACGTACGTCCAAAACTCAACAACTCAAGTTGAGATAGTTCGCTCCACTCCAGTGTTCCCTTAGAAACAATATTCTTGTGGTTAACGCACACTTGTTTGGTGTGTGCCAGCTTACAGTCAGCTACTTCAGGGGCGGCACAGTAGTGCAGTGGTAGAGTTGCTGCCTCACAGCGTTTTCAGCGCCTGGGACCCGGGTTCGATCCCGACTACGGGTGCTGCCCGGACGCAGTATGTACGCTCTCCCCGTGACCGCGTGGGTTTTCTCTGAGATCTTCAGTTTCCTCCCACACTCCAATGTCGTACAGGTTTGTAGGTCAATTGGCTTGTGTTTATATACTTGGTATAAGTGTAAATTGGCCCTAATGTGTGTAGGCTTGTGTTAATGTGGGGGGGGAATCGCTGGTCGGTTCGGACTCGGGACCAAAGGGCCTGTTTCTGTGCTGTATCTCTAAACTAAACTTCATTTGTACTGTCATCACCAATTGTCACCGTATTAATTCCATTGAGTCTGTTAGGACTTAAGTGTCCTCCAAAATTGCTCAATCTCTGTCATCTCACCATACTTAACAAGCATTCTGCAGGTTCCCCTGAAGGGAATTTCTCTCAAGGTGCCAGTAAAGAATTCCAATTCTTTGGATATTGCCCATTTAAAAGGAATCTCATGTGGAATTCTCTCCCTGTCCCTGTCTTGCTGACCACTACATCTCCTGTTCCCCAGTCGCCAGCTTCCCAGGATTCAGGGTTATCTACTATGGTTATTTTAACATTGTTGCTTAAGTTCCTGCTTTTCTAAACCAAGCCTGCCTTAAATTATTCCTTATTTATCATATCAACTGCCCTACAATCATACTCCCACTGTATTTGTAGCAGTTCTATTAAACAACTCTTGGATTCCACAGTAAATATAGGCACGACTTTTGTTGATCACAATTCTGACTGCTACAACTGCAAGACCTCTGCTTTCAAAGAACCTCTTAATACATTCTTCACATCTCTAAATTTGTTCGTAATATTCACGTTTTCATCTGCAAAGTCCTATCCAAATCCTTCGTAGCAAGGTCTTGTATCAACTCGTCTGATATACAATGTGTTTATACCCTTTCTAAACTCACAGCTCATCAATCATAAAGCTTAAAAGCATTGAAACATAGAAAAATAGGTGCAGGAGTAGGCCCTTTGGCCCTTCGAGCCAGCACCGCCATTCACTATGATCCTGGCTGATCATCTAAAATCAGTACTCCGTTCCTGCGTTTTCCTCATTTCCCGTGATTCCTTTAGCCCTAAGAGCTAAATCTAACTCTCTCTTGAAAACAGCTTATTGCCAATTGCTTTGTACACAGCTTATTCATAACTTCACTGATTTTCTCTAACTGCCATGATTGGGCATAATTTTCTTCATATATATGAGGATATTGCCATCTGTTCCACGTACACAATTTTGTCCCATTAAAGCCACAGAGCTATAGAGCACAGATATCGGCCCTGCCATGCACCAAGTCTATGCTAACCATTTTTTTCAATCTGCCTAATCCCATTTGCCTGCATTTGGTCTACATCTTTCAATGCCTCGCCTTTTCATGTGCCCATGTACATACCTCTCAACCAAGGAGATTATACATAACTCCATCACTTTCTCTAACAGCACATTCCAGATACCAACTATTCTCTGTACAACACAACTTTCCCCTCAGATCTCCTTTGAGCCACCTTTTTCTCACCTTAAATCTATGCCTTATCTGACATTCTTACCATAGGAAAAAGGTTCTGACCATCCACATGATCTGGGCCTCTCTCCATTATATAAATCTCTATCATGTCACTCCTCAGCCTTTACCTTCTCTCCACGGACAAGCCTAGTCTGTTCAATCTCTGCCCATTAAAATCCTCCAATCCAGTCAACATCCCAGTCACTCTCCTTTGCACCCATTTCAATGCATTCACTTTCTGCCGATGGTGTGGCGACCAAACTATGTACACAATACTCCAAGTGTGGTCTAATCAGTGTTTCGTATAATTGGATTATGCATTCCAACTCTTACATCCAATGCCCTGACCAATATGTTTAAGCCATATGCCCTTTTTTACTACTCTATCTACTTGTGTTGCCACTTCCAAGAAACTTGAACCCAAGATGCCTCTGTTCATCAACACTTATCAGGGCCTGACCATTTACTGTTTTTATCCTGGCCTCATTTGACGTTACATTTATTAGGATTACATTCTATCTGCCAATGCTCCACCCAACTTTCCATCTGATTTATATCCTGTTGTGGACTTAGATAAGCTTCCTTACAATGCACAACACCGTCAATGTTTGTGTCATCCGCAACCCCATGAGTCATATCTCCTACATTCACATAGAGTCATTAACATGACCAAACCACAGTTATCCCTGCAACACACCATTGGTCACAGGTTTCCCATCGGAAAAGCAAACTTCCATTACTGCCCTCTGCCTCCTAGTAATCATCTAGCCCGCTAGCTTGCTGGATCACAAACCCCTCAACTTCCAGACCGGCCATCATGGGTTACTAATGTCCATATTGACAATGTCTACTGTCTTGCCTTCATCAATCTTCTTAGTTACCTCCTCAAAGAGTTCAATGGAATTAGAGAATCAGGATGTCCCCTACACAAATCCATGTTGATTATCTCTGATCATCCTCAATCTTTCCAAGTGTACATAAATCATGTCTCTTAGATTTGTCCAATAATGTTATTGTCACTGACATAAAGCTCACTGGCCTGCGGCGACCTAACTTATCCCTGCAGTCCTTCTGAAACAAAAGACTAATGTCAGTTAGCGTGCAGTCTTCTGCTGTCTCACCTACGGCTAACGGAGATGCAAAAGCCTCTACCAGGGCTCCACCTATCTCCTCCCTGATTTCCACAGCAACCTGGGTTAGATCTGATCAGGTCCTGGGTCTTATCCACTCATGCGTTCCAAGACATCTAACACCTCCACAATCTTGACATTTTTAGAATATCAATGTACCTCTCACTATCTTGCAGAGCCTTTCTCATTGGCAAATACACATGAGAAGTATTCATTTTGGATCTCACTCACATCCCCTGATGCCACACATAGATGAACATTATGGCCCCTGCTTTTTCCCCTCACGGCCCTCTTGCTCCTAATGTACTTGTTATTCTTTCCCATTCTTTCTCACTTGTGTTTCATGGGATACGGCTGCATTATTTCCCATTGTTTTCAGTCCCAAGCAGCTTCCCCACAGCCTTGCCTTCTATTTAAGTGCCCTGATAATTCTGATGTTTGGTAATACAGCTGACTTCCCCTTTGCTTGCATTCACCATTGCCAGAGTGCTCATCTCCTGCCATCACTCAGCCCTCCTTTGATCAGATTTTTTCATGGCTGCAGAAAGGCCACTCTTTGACATTGATTTAATTTTTGGGGGTCACGGCTCTGCCCCTGCTCTCACTTCTACAAGCTTTGCTGCAGTATCTGGCAACATAATGCTGCCATTTCATGCTCTCCCCTGAGACCAGGAAGACAGAACAGTACATGTCCTGGTCTGTCCGTTTCCATTCTACTCTGCATTGTGGATAGATAGAAAACATCCTCTCAAGTTCCTTCCCTTAATGGAGTCTAATGTAACAAGTTGACTTCTGGATTTAGTCTGCTACAGATGTCTCATAGTTCCAGTGATCCATGTTTGATTCTGCCCAAAGAACAAGATGGACCCACACCGTTGAAATCGCCTATGCTGAAGTGCAGTACGCAAAGGAGCGTGACGTCCGCCATTTTAGTAGGCAAAACCCGCTGTTCACTATGCCTCTCGCAGTGTAATCAGTGTTTTGGGGGCAACAGTATGTGTGATGATACTATTAAAATGCAGAATATATCTCATCTATCAATTCACAGACTTTTATTATTTTTCTTTAAAAATATTTCTGCAAGTTTCTGCCTACTAAAATGGCGCCATGATATAATACGGTTTTTGGGGTCGAGTGGTCTATCTTGCTCCTCTAGTATCTTTGATTCTGCCCTCCGGAGCAGTTCGTGTGGAATTGGCATGTTTTCCCTATGTGGTGTATCTGGACTTTCAAAAAGCCTTTGAAAAGGTCCCACACAAGGGATTAATGTACCAAATTTGGGCACATGGTATTGGGGGTAGGGTATTGACATGGATAGAGAATTGGTTGGCAGACAGGAAGCAAAGAGTAGGAATTAACGGGTCCTTTTCAGAATGGCAGGCATTGACTAGTGGGGTGCCGCAAGGCTCGGTGCTGGGACCACAGCAAGTGAACACAACTCTTGTTCATGGCAGTCAGTCTTCAATTGAACAGCAGTACAAAAATATAACCATGTGATCCAGGGTCTTAAATGAATAACTATCCATTGACCTTCAGGCAACATCTTCCCTCGTAGCAAGCAGACACACTCTACAAGCATGGCTTTTACTCGGCAACTGTGATATTGCACAGATTTCATGACGGCTGCCCATACACTTGAAGGAGAAGGGATGGGGGATGAAGACCGATGGGAAATGAATTGGCAAGATATGTAGGTTGCTACGTGGCACAAACAAGCAGAAATAATCTGGTGTTTACTTACCCCCTTTTGCAGACTGACATTGTGACAATCTAATGGTCGTTGCCGACAGCACGGAAAAAGGCCCTTTGACCCACCGAATCCGCACCGACCAGCGATCCCCAAACACTAACGCTATCCTACACACACGAGGGACAATTTACATTTATGCCAAGCCAACTGACCTACAAACCTGTACGTCTTTGGAGTGTGGGAGGAAACTGTTGATCTCGGAGAAAACCCACGCAGGTCACGGGGAGAACGTACAAACTCCGTACAGACAGCAGCCGTGCTCAGTATTGAACCCGGGTCTCTAGCGCTGTAAGGCAGTAGCTCTACCACTATGCCCATGCCACTGTCACTATTTTGCCCACTTATTGTGAATCATTTCAAATGTCATTCCATATTTTCTGGAGAGGACAGTGAGATTCAATGGTTTATCTTCATTGTTTCACAGTACTCCTGCCCATCGTGCCTCCTACCTTTCAGTGCCTTCCCATTTTAATTTCAGTGGAGGTAAAGAGAGGTCATGATTGCGAGCCCTATGGGCCACATGCCCATAATGGGAATAGTTACTGCACTAACCAGAGTGTTGTCCCTGCATTGCTGCTTGCTTTAAATATGCTGGAAGTGACAGAACTGCTAGAATCAATACAAAACATCGTTTTGCATTCTGGGGTGTGTTTCTCAGGCAATTCTTTACGTGAATTTATTCGAAACAACTTCAGTCCCAAGAAATGGCGAACAGAGTGTCCTTTAAGAATGTTTACACACACAATCACAAGATGAGTAAAGATAAAATAATTCTAACCCACATAAAAGCGTTAATATATCTTTAAACTAATTATTAATAAGAAGGATCCTGCCCATTCAATCAATTCTGTTTCAACTCCCTTGTGGTGATATGACAGCTCTTGCAGTTCCTTTACTCAGACGTGAGTACTAAAGCCCTTGGCCTTATTTTCCAATTCCACAATGGAACACTTCTCAGTGCAATCACGAGGGAGAAGGTAAGCACTGAATTTATAAATATATTATATCGCTGCAGATCTCATTTTGTTATACGCTTAAAAGCTTGTCCCTTCCTCACCGCCATCTTCCCAATTTGTATTTGCAAAAGGCAAATCCTCATTTACGTGGAATGCAAAGATTTAGTCAAAATGACAGTCCCCTATCGGTACGTGATGGTAAAAATTTTAAGTCAAGTTTGATCACGGGAAAAAAAAACACAAGGCCATTTCAATCACAAATCTATTTGTAGTGAGAAAACAACGTCCACTTGCAAATCTGAGTTGCAATAGATTCATGATTAAATGTAATCTGATTAGGAAACTTATTTTCTAGCCAATGACAACACGAATCACAATGAAATAGCAGATGCATTATTTTGTTTCCACTTACCACAGTCACCAGGATCTTTAGCTGTCTGAAAAAATAGAAAATGACGAACATTAATTTCTAAAACAGTCAAACCAAGGTTGGGAGCTCTTACATCACCAACAGCAAGCCCATTCCAAATGACAGAAATAGTGTTGTCGATAAATCAGGCAGATTTACCCTCTAAACACAGAGGCAAGGGCAATGATTTCAGAACCGCAACATAAGGAAGCTTATTCACTGCCAATGTGCATTGGTAATTGATGATCTCGCGTTCACTATCTGCATGCACCTCCCCAAAACATTCACCACATCCCTCACGTACTGAGGGGCATAACCTTGATGTCCGAGTACAGATGCTACCAAAACGTTTTCTGTGTTTAGTACAGATATGGTATGCGAGGGGCTAGAATATTCAATTAGATTCCCTGGTAGGAAAATTGTTACGATTAAATATTTTAGTAATCACAACAGCAACAACACACACACAATGGGCCCGGTATTGTTGGATCTGCACTGTGTCTGAGCTTGTGTTTGCCCCTCTGGAGCGGTCCCTGTAACTGTACAAATCTTTCACAGCTCTGCCGATCAAATGGAGTTGGGGGCTTTACCACAGCCGCCATCCCAGAAATGAGAATGACAATAGACAATAGACAATAGGTGCAGGAGGAGGCCATTCGGCCCTTCGAGCCAGCACCGTCATTCAATGTGATCATGGCTGATCATTCTCAATCAGTACCCCGTTCCGGCCTTCTCCCCATACCCCCTGACTCCGCTATCCTTAAGAACTCTATCCAGCTCTCTCTTGAATGCATTCAGAGAATTGGCCTCCACTGCCTTCTGAGGCAGAGAATTCCACAGATTCACAACTCTCTGACTGAAAAAGTTTTTCCTCATCTCAGTTCTAAATGGCCTACCCCTTATTCTTAAACTGTGGCCCCTTGTTCTGGACTCCCCCAACATTGGGAACATGTTTCCTGCCTCTAACGTGTCCAACCCCTTAATAATCTTATACGTTTCGATAAGATCTCTTCTCATCCTTCTAAATTCCCCAAATGACCCAAGAACAGCCCCGAGATGGCACGTGGTGGGTCTCCTGAAAGCGATGCTGCCTTCTCACCGTCAAACATCTTTACTGATAATCAAAAACATTGGAAAAGTGCTGAAATAGATTTAAATTGAAAACGAAAAATTTAAAAAGTACTGAAAACATATGTAACTGATGTGGATAAATTAAAACTAATATTAATTCAAATAAAGAAATCAACTCCGACCGTTTTCCTTCACCGACAGTGCCTTCTCCTGCCTGGCCATTTGTGCTACCAAACCACTTGTAGCTGATTTACCAGACACTCAACTCAGGATCAACACACAAAGTGCTCGAATAACACAGCGGGTCAGACAACGGCAATGGAGGGAATGAATCAATGACGTTTCGGGTCGGGATCTTCAAGAAGTGTCTGACCAGAATCGTCATCTATCCATTCTCTCTTCCGAAGCTGCCTAGTGTTAGTCCTGCACTTTGTGTTTTGCTGAAGATTCCAGCATCTGTATAAAATCACGAGAGGAATAGATCGGGTACACGCACAGTCTCTTGCCGAGAGTAGGTGTATCGAGAACCAGAGGACGTAGGTTTACGGTGAATAGGAGAAGATTCAATAGGAATATGAGGGGTAGCTTTTTCACACAAAGCGCGGTGGGTGTAAGGACGAGCTGCCAGAGGAGGCAGTTGAGGATGGGACTATCCCAACATTTAAGAAAGAATTAGACAGGTACATGGACAGGACAGGTTTAGAGGGATATGGGACAAACACAGGCAGGTGGGACTAGTGTAGATGGTTAGTGTGGGCAAGTTGGGCTGAAGGGCCTGTTTGCACGTTGTATGACTCTATGACTTCATCTGCAGTCCTTGTGTCTCCTAACTCAGGATGGATGAGATCTGCCCATGGCCCTGAGTCCAACTGTGGAGCTCCAGGACAGACATGCTGGCACCTGACCCAGCACCTTGCAATGCACTATCAAAGAGATCAGAAATGCGCTGATCTATGCAACAAAATTCTCTGGTGGTCCTCTCTACAGCCATCAGCTGCACTACCTGCATGATCTGGACTACAAGCACCTGCTAACATTTTTGAAGGATTTTGATGTAGAAAGCAAGGAAACATATTTTGCACTGTCAGATGTATCAATAACAAATTACACTGATATTTGTCCCCTTTTGAATGTGCTAATTGCATTAAGTAATAATGCATGATTTTTCTTGTTTCGGTTTTAGTTTTAGAGATACAGCTGGAGTCAGCAAACATATTCTGATTTTAGAATAGATATGAAGAAAGATGTAGATCATTTCAAGGGAATAGTTAATTGAACGAGGGCCATGTTCAACGAAGTAAGAACAGATGTAAGTAAGCTAAAGCTGAAACTGAGCTTTGGCAGATAAACACATAGCAGGCCTTTAGGTGGTGAGGTTTCAGCTCTAGTCCAGGTACATTCAAAGCCCATGATGTAGAAGGAAGAGCTAGCCAGAGCTCCATGGATGCCAGAAAGATAGAGAATAAAATGGAGCAGAAAATAAAAACATTTGGCAGAAAGATCAGAGGTGATGTAAAAAAAAGATATATGAGAGTTCATGTTCATACATTCTAGAAGCAGAATTAGGCCATTCAGCCCATCAAGTCTACTCTGCCATTCAATCATGGCTGATCTATCTTTCCCTCTCAACCCCATTCTCCTGCCCTCTCCCCATTAACCCTGTACTAATCAAGAATCCATCAATCTGCACATTAAAAATATCCAATGACTGGGCCTCCACAGCCATCTGCAGCAATGAACTCTACAGATTCATCAATCTCTGACCAAAGAAATATGAGAGGTGAAGAAAGAGCATGAAAAATAATGTCAGGAAACAAAAGAAAAACATTATATGCCAATCAAATATCTTGTAAGAGGAGAAAGGTGGAGGGGGGTGGGTGGGGGGAGGGGTGCGGGGGGGGGGAGGGGTGCGGGGGGGATCAATCATAGTTCAGGAGACACAAAATGCTGGACTTCTTGAGCCTAAAGAAGGGTCTCGACCCAAAACGCCACCCATTCCTTCTCTCCAGAGATGCTGCCTATCCCATTGAGTTACTCCAGCATCTTGTGTCTTTCTTCGGTGTGAACCTGCATCTGCAGTTCCTTCCTACACATAGTTCAGGAGACAAATAGACATGGGGCAGAGGGCATGGCTGAGGAACTAAATATATAATGTTTTTCCTCAAAGCAGAAGATGCTACTGGTATCCCAATATGAGAGAATATAAATAAGATTTTACTAGCCTAAAAATTAATATAAAAGGAGGCACCAACTTGAGGCCTGATCTTGTCCTCTGGTCGAACTCTCAGCGCATGGTGTATTTTGTGGAGCTCACAGTCCCTTGGGAGGATGCTGTGCAGGAAGCCTTCGAAAGAAAGAATCTGCGATATACAGAGCTTGCAGCGGAGGCAGAACAGCGGGGCTGGAGAGCAAAGATCTGCCCGGTAGAAGTTGGATGTCAAGGATTTGTGGGAACATCTACCGTAAGACTGATGAAGGACCTGGGGATCAGCGGACAAGCCCTATGCCAGGCTATCAAGGAAACATCACGGGTGGCAGAGCGGTAGCCAGTGGCTCTGGCTGAAGAGGAAAGACCCCATCTGGTCTCCGAAATAAGCCGGCTAGGCAGATGCAGAGGGGGGTGGTTCTGGGATGCCAGAATGCACTGCTGAGCCTACTGGAGACATCGTGGGTCCAATCAGCGAAACGTCGATGAAAGTAGGTGCCCACTTGATAACCCCAATGACGTGTCTGCCCAGCCTTTCTCAACATCGGAGGAACATAGGTGAGTGCATAGGCCTCCCATCACCACCGGGAGCAAGTTGACATTTGGCACTTTGGATATCTAACATCTTGTCCTGTGTATTTGGAAACATTTATGTTCTTCCTCAAAGCAGAAGATGCTACTGGTATCCCAACATGAGAGAATATAAATAAGATTTTACTAGCCTAAAAATTAATATAAAAGGAGGTACCAAAAATGCTAACTGTACCTGAAGTTGTTAAACCACCTGGTGTATCTGTGTTTAGTAAGAGAAGAAATTGCAGAAGCCCTCTTCATAGTTTTCCAACTATCTATAGATTCTGTGTTAGTGCTGGATAAATATCTGGAAAGAAAGAATTTGAAGGCTTTGATGCAAAAGCTGTAGAATTGGACTAGTTAAATAGAAACATAGAAAATAGGTGCAGGAGGAGGCCATTTGGCCCTTCGAGCCAGCACTGCCATTCATTGTGATCATGGCTGATCATCCACAATCAGTAACCCATACCTGCCTTCTCCCCAAATCCCTTGATTCCGCTAGCCCCTAGAGCTCTATCTAATTATCTTTTAAATTCATCCAGTGAACACTACCTTCTGTGGCAGAGAATTTCACAAATTCACAACTCTCTGGGTGAAAAAGTTCTTTCTCATCTCAGTTTTAAATGTTCTTCCCTTTCTTCTTAGACTGAGGCCCCTGGTTCTGGACTCCCCCAACATTGGGAACACTTTTCCTGCATCTAGCTTGTCCAGTCCTTTTATAATTTTATACGTTTCTATAAGATCCCCTCTCATCCTTGAAAACTCCAGTGAATGCAAGCCCATAAATGATGTTTGCATGCTGCCCATATGGACTCAATGGGCCGTGGCTTCCTTCATTGCTGTTCCCAATCTATCATTCCACCCTCGATAGATCCTCTCCTTGTTCAGTCCAAGACATCCTTACTCTGCAGCAATGCAATCTTCCCCTTGTGCTCTGTTGAGCTGCTGCGAGGAAGAATTTCATTGTTCTATCTGGGACATGGCAATAAAACACTCTTGACTCCTTAGCCAGTGATACCAGGACATGCAACAGGGACAGAGGGATGTTTCAGGCAGAGGTTAGAACAGGGGACTGCAGAGTGAGTGGGGATAGGATCAGTGCTGGGGACAGGAATTCGTGTGTGGAGACAAGAGTCAGTAATTGGGGACAAGAGAATGGGCCATAAAGAGTTATGCACAAGCTAAAGGTGAGTTTGTCTCATAAGGTCATAAGTGATAGGAGCAGAATTAGGCTATTCGGCCCATCAAGTCTACTCCACCATTCAATCATGTCTGATCTATCTCTCCCTCCTAACCCCATTCTCCTGCCTTCTCCCCATAACCCCTGACACCCGTACTAATCACGAGTCTATCTATCTCAACCTTAAAAATATCCATTGACTTGGCCTCCACAGCCTTCTGTGGCAAAGAATTCCACAGATTCACCACCATCATTTCTCTCTTGGTGTGTTTGAAGCGTCTCAGAGCAAGGTTTGGGAGGGACTTCTGACTGCAGCAACTGTGAATTGGCAGTGCAGCTCTGCAAATGCAGTGAGCTTTATGAGTGGTGAATTTATCACAAATGGGGTCAAATTGCTGGACTGAACGCAGCTAATGGATAATAGCCTTTCCTCATTAACTCCCCAATGGCACGATTTTATTCGTGAGAAAGGTGCTTCACTCATTCAGTCATGGTCTGACCTCGGCTGCACTTGATCTGCAGTGTGAGATCTGGACCGGATCACCATCCTAGCAGGAGGCGAACCCACTCACCTCCACCTTCACACCTACCCAGTTCCAATATTTTTGGGCCTAGTAGATATGCATGAGGATAGAGGGTTGCACTCAAGTTCAGTTCACAGATATAGCGAGGAAACAGGCCCTTCGGCCCACCGAGTCCGTGCCGATCGGCGATCCCCGCACATTAACGCTATCCTACACACACTAGGGACAATTTTACACATTCTCCAAGCCAATTGACCTACAAACCTGTACGTGTTTGGAGTGTGGGAGGAAACCGAAGATCTCAGAGAAAACCCACGCGGTCATGGGGGAGAATGTGGAAACTCTGTACAGGCAGCACCCATAGTCGGGATCGAACCCGGGTCTCTGGCGCTGCAAGCACTGTACTGCCACGTTACCGTGCCACCCTGTTGCCTTGGCAAAACGGAGTACATAGAAGCATTGAAGCATTGTGTAGTACTCTGCCACTAAATTTCAGTTTGATGGAGCTGACTGGAGTTGAACTTTGTACAGAATGTAACATCGATACACCATTACATGGAACATTTAACACTTACGATCAAATTTCTCCCTTGATGGACTGGAACTTCACAAAGAAGGGAAAAGATACGAAGAGGAAGAGAGATGAAGGTAGGAGAAAGATGAGGAGAGCGGAAGAAGAGGCAGTGAGGTAGAAAATCGTTACCGTGAGCCCAGGGGGAGGTGCAGTGCTGTGGAACGCGTGATGCGGAGGCTGGGAATACGTTCGTGCCCCTGATTATCTACATGCCAGATGTTCAAATTAATAGAAAAACACAGCAATCTGAAATCAATACCTAAAATGCTGAAAATACACAACAGATCCATCAGCCTTGGTGAGGAGCAAAGACAGGTTAATGTTCTCGGTCAGAGTTCCCGGAGGAAGCAATAAAAAGATGGAAATATTGCCTTGAAAATCGTTGCAGCTCTCTTTCATTTCCCCACCTGAATACGGTCGACTCTGACACGTTAGAAAGTGGTTAATTGCTGCTCTTACATTTGCACGCCGGTGGGTTAATGATTTGTTCTGTGGTCTTGGTGATAGTGGAGACACCTGGTCAGCATAACTGCAGAGTGTCTGCAATTCCTGATGAATTAGTTGCTGCATTCAGTTTCCTTACTTTTCAGCTCAGTCTGTCTCTGAATTCCCAAGTGTTCCGCTCAAGCGAAGGATACAAGGAATTTATATGCAGGCTCTGCTCTCCCAGGTAATTGAAAAGCCATTCTCATCCCTATCATCTATCATCGGGGAATTGCAACCAACACAAAAGAGCTTAGTTGATCTTTAACATAATAAAGCACCAGAGAGTTACAGTATTACACTGGGCATAACAGTTGCATCCAGAAATATGAGCAAAAACTGCCCGATACTGTGGATTTACACTCACCAAATAGAATTTTTTAAAACTATTTTTAAAAATCTGGTTAAGAAAAGATCTGCAGCAGACCCCACCAAGGGAAGGGAGAAGAATAGAGATGAAGGGAGGAGAAAGATGAGAAAAATGGA
This sequence comes from Rhinoraja longicauda, assembly GCF_053455715.1. NCBI lineage: Eukaryota > Metazoa > Chordata > Chondrichthyes > Rajiformes > Arhynchobatidae > Rhinoraja > Rhinoraja longicauda. The sequence goes on along the minus strand of NC_135959.1, from coordinate 64,523,988 downwards.
AGTGCCTTCATTTATTTCAGATAGCCTCCTGCATCAGACAAAGAACACAGACCATTTATTTTCACCAATGCCATCAACCACAATGCTGCTGCTTAAAATTTATTAAGCACGCCAGCCATTTTGTGTAGTTCAGTGCTTAATGATTTTTTAAAAGCATAATTTTTTACATTAAGCTGCATTCAATCAGCATCTCATTTACCGAAATAAATGGAGATGGAAGCAGACTCAAGAAATGGCAGCCGAGGTTGGCCCCGGCCTCACAGTAAACTGATCAGTCGATTGATCCGACCCAAACTCCCCGCTGACCGATATTGGCACTCGGAGTCCCGAGATCAGAGGTCGGAGCCCCGAGGTCGGAGGTCGCAGAGGGAGCCGCCGAGGACATAAGGGGACCGAAGTGGAGGGTTCGTCGAGAACAAAGGGGGGCAGCCTGGCGAGGTGGGGCTGACAAGTACTAAGGTGAGGGGTGGGGCATCAAGAACTAAGCGTGGGGAGTGGAGGTGGCATCAAGAACTAAGGGTGGGGAAGGGGAGCATCGAGAACTAAGGGGGGAGGGAGTGGGAGGGAGAGGGGGAGGGAGAGGGGGAGGGAGAGGGGGAGGGTGGGTCAAGAACTGATGGGGGACCATTGGGGCAAAAAAACGTTGTCCTTCATGTTATGTTAACTCTTTGTTATGTCCGGGTATGCAAAACAAACCATCTCACTGTGACTTGTCAAGTGTGACAATCAAAGTATCTAATCTAAAAGTATCTAATCTAATCTCAAGGTATTTATTCACAAAATCCTGGAGTAACTCAGCAGGTCAGGCAGCATCTCAGGAGAGAAGGAATGGGCGACGTTTTGGGTCGAGACCCTTCTTCAGATTTAATCTAATCTCAACACAGCTGACCATGACTTCCATCCGCTTCAACCAACTCATCACATTTTGAGCAACAATGGGAGGTAATCTGAATATACAGCCCCTCAGCTTCTGTCACCCCCACCGGTCTTTTACACTAATCAAACACAAATGAATGATGATTGGCCTGAAGTATTAATTCTATTCCTCCATCCATAGATGCTGACTAACTCAGCGGGACAGGCAGCATCTCTGGAGAGAAGGAATGGGTGACGTTTTGGGTCAGATGCTTCGTTAGTCTGAAGAAGGGTCTCGACCCGAAACGTCACCCATTCCTTCTCTCCAGAGATCCTGAACAACCCGCTGAGTTACTCCAGCATTTTGTGTCTATCTTCGATTTAAACCACCATCTGCAGTTCCTTTCTACGCATTTTGATTGAGCAAGGATTGACCAGCAGTTAATAGCAGCATAGCCCTCACCATTGAATGTAACTGTGCCACACAATCAAACACTTACTGCACCTTAGTCTCTAGGCAAGGTCCTGTCATGTTCTGGCCTTTAACTGAACCTGGCCCCCTCAATATGGCAGACTATAATGTCTTCTGAAATGGCCGTCAGTTATACAAGAGCAACAATATATATAAGTGTCACAGTGGTGCAGCTGGTAGAGCTGTGTCCTCACAGCACCAGGTTCGATTCTGACCTTTGGTGCTGTCTGTGTGGAGTTTACACGTATTCCATGTGACCTCATGGGTTTCCTCCGTATGTTCCAGTTTTCTCCCAGATTCCAAAGACGTACGAGTTCATTAGTTTAGTTTAGTTTAGTTTAGTTTAGTTTAGTTTAGTTTAGTTTAGTTTAGTTTAGTTTAGTTTAGTTTAGTTTAGTTTAGTTTAGTTTAGTTTAGTTTAGTTTAGTTTAGTTTAGAGATCCAGCATGGAGACAGCCTCCTCGGCCCTTGAACTCTGCATCGAGCAGTGATTCCCGCACACAGACACTATCTCAGACAAACTAGGGACAATTTACAATTTTACCAAAGCCAATTATCCTACATACCTGTACGTCTTTGGAGTGTGGGAGGAAACCGGAGATCCCGGGGAAAACCCACGCAGGTTCCGGGGAGAACGTACAAACTCTGTACAGACAGCACCCGTATGTTCCAGTTTCCGCACAAATTCCAAAGACGTGCGGGTTCGTTAGATTGAACTCAGGCCTCTGGCGATGTAAGGCAGCAACGTTACTGCTGCTGCCACCATAGGTTGATTGGCCTCACTTAATTTCCCCCTTGTGTGGAGGGATTGGAAGAGTTGTGAAAGTGGGATGATGGAGAACTAACATGAATGGGAGATCAATGGTTGCTGTGGACTTGGTGGGCCGAAGGGCCTGTGTCCATGCCATATCTCTCAGCAATGCTAAATGGTGGCCTTGCCATCCATGTCAGCATCCTGAAAGTAAGTAATGAAATGAAGTGATAGCCCCAAATCTTATCATGGACTAGATTGGCACTTATCACTGATGGTACCCTCCTCACTTTGCTGGATTGGCTTCATTGCAACAATGACCACATTGAGATTATGACAGGTGCCACCTTAAAAAGCAGTGGCTCAACATTGAAGGTTGAGTTGGCACATGAACAGTCAATCTGCAGTGGACCATCAAACCCTTTGTTTGATTGTGTGCCACAGTTACATTCAGTGGTGAGGGCTATGCTGCTGTTAACCGCTGATCAATCCTTGCCCAAACAAAATGTGTAGGAAGGAACTGCAGACACTGGTTTAAACCGAAGATAGATACAAAAAGCTGGAGGAACTCAGCGGGATAGACAGCATCTTTGGAGAGAAGGAATGGGTTGCAGGAAGAAACTACAGATGCTGGTTTAAACCTGAAGATGGGTCTCAACCCGAAATGTCACCTTTTCTCCAGAGATGCTTTTTGACCCGTTGAGTTACTCCAGCATTTTGTGTCTATCTTGCCCAAACAAAGACCATCTCATCACATGTTTATCATTTTGTACACAGTTAAAAAACAGCTGTCCAGACTTCCCATTGGATCTCCAAAAGCAGAATAACAAAACCGATGGAAGAATTGCATAAATTACTCAAAACACTAACTTTCACCATCTCGTGGTGTCTCATTACAACCAATGAAGTAAGTTTACAATGACTGGACAGTAATAAGTTGGGAAACTCTTCTGGTTCCTGCTATCTATATACTTCTTATGTCTTTGTGCTGTAATCGGACTATGAATAAAACTCCGAACACACAAGTATTTAAGCGTGCCTTGGTCATGTTACTAAAACGCGTTTGTTTGTTTGTTTGTTCCTGGACTACAGCCAAAAAGGTACACGATGGCGCAACAATTTTAGGCCCAGCTTACTCACCATCATCCCTTTGGTGCTCATGGAAGAAGTTTCATTGAAATCGGTGTTATATTTTAAAAGTTATTCACATTTTAAAGTTTAAATCTATCTCCTAGGGAGGGAGTGAGGAGGGAGGGAGGGACGGGGGGGCTGTGAAGGTAGGGGGGAAGAGGGAGGATAAGGGAGGTTGAGGGAGATGGAGTGGGGAGGGAGGGGGTGGGGAAGAGGGGGGAGGGAGGGGAGGGGGGGAGGAGAGGGTGCTGCACCAATGCAGGAGAGGTTTGGGCCCAACGGATCCACTTGGTCTGGTTTTTAATGTTTGCTTTGACTTCCCTTCACTTACTGATTCGTTTCTGACATGGCAGAATAACTTGGAAAGCTGCAGTGTGGGCCTCTGCTACCTTGAAGTTTGGATGTTATGCTTCATTATTCTAATCACATTTGATTTATCACTGTCATGAGGGGCTTCTTGTAGTGAAGCGCAAGCCAGAATTACAGACAAAGCATGGAGACATTGTCACTTCTTGATGCCAATTATAATTGAGAAATGGTAGGTGCTAGTTTTAATTTGATCCATAAAGAGTTGATAACATTTCTAAAACTGTGTGATGCATTCTTTCAAATGCAAACTTCACAGCACGTCCTTCTTGCTTAAGAATGTTGTATATTTAGTCAACAGATGAATTATCTTGAAGTGAGGAGCTCTATATCAGATTTAAATATTGATTTTTAAAAATAATTAATCATTTTTAACAAAATTAAGCAATATAGATTACAAGCTAATAATGAACAAACAACATCAGCCAGCCTTAAAGCATTTTCGAGTCAATGGGAGAGCCCAGGATTAGAGGTCATAGCCTCAGAATTAAAGGACGTTCCTTTAGGAAGGGAATAAGGAGGAATTTCTTTAGTCAGAGGGTGGTGAATCTGTGCATTTCTTTGGCACAGAAGGCGCTAAAGACCAACTAAATGGATATTTTTAAGGTAGAGGTAGATAGATTCTTGATTAGTACGGGTGTCAGGAGATATGGGGAGAAGGCAGGGGAATGGGGTTAGGAGGGAGAGATCAGCCATGATTGAATGGCGGCGTAGACTTGATGGGCTGAATGGCCTCATGACATGACCTAATATTTAAGATGTAACCATTTTGTTTAGTAAGGAGCACAACAGCCAATACAAGGTTTTACAAAGATCAATGTATATGAATCAGAGAGTCAGATAATTCAATGATGTTAAATATGATTTAAATATTTCATCAAAGGAAGGGTGGGACCTACCTTGCATTTCTTCAAAATAGTCACAAGGGAAATTTATCATTGCCTGATGGTACAAATTGTGTCTCATAGTCCTAGAGTCATAGAGTGATACAGCGTGGAAACAGGCCCTTTGGCCCAACTTGTCCACACCATCCAACATGTCCCAGCCACACTAGTCCCACCTGCTCGCGTTTGGTCCATATCCCTCCAAACCTGTGCTTTCCATGTACCTGTGTAACTGTTTCTTGAACGTTGGGATAGTCCCAGCCTCAACTACCTCCTCTGGCAGCTTGTTCCATACACCCACCACCCTTTGTGTGAAAAAATAACCCCTCAAATTCCTATTCAATCTTTTCCCCTTCACCTTAAACCTATGTCCTCTGGTGCTCGATTCACCTACTATGGGAAAGAGACTCTATGCATCTATTCTCGATCTATTCCTCTCATGATAAGATCATCCCTCATCTACCTGTGCTCCAGGGCAATAGAGACCCAGCCTACTCAACCTTTCCCTATAGCTCAGACCCTCCAGTCCTGGCAACATCTTTGTAAACCCTTGTCAAGGGTTGCAGATCTTACCCAAAAATATACTAACTGTGAGAGTGCAGCAAATGTTGAGTGCTTGGTGGAAGTTTCAAGGTCATATTTCATGCTGGAAACTAAACTTGGAATTTCGAGGTTGAATGGCCTTGGGTGGCGCTGTCAGTGATGGCAGCCTCGCCTACAGTCTGTCTTTTCGTCTTTTTAGATATTTTTAGTGTGTTTCAAAAAGTATGTGTTAATGTTCTTTGGTTTGTTTTATGTGGGGGTTGGGGGAGGCGGGGGTTGGGGGTCGGGGGAAACTTTTTTTCAATCACTTACCTTGCCGGAGATGCGATTGTTTTCCGGATCGTATCTCCGGTCGCTTCGCGGCCTAACATCACGGAGCTGGCGGCCTTGCTGAAGACTGACTTTGAGCCCCACCGCGGGACCGACGTACCATCGGAGCCTGCGGTCTGTGGATTTCAATATCGAGGAGCTCGCAGTGTCGGTTAGAGACTGATGTCGGGAAGCTCCAAGCCGCAGGACTTGACGTCTGGAGCTGGGAGCTGAGATCCCCCACGAGGCGGGAGCTCGAACACCCCAATGCGGAGGGCTCGATCGCCGGTTGTGGGAGCCAAGATCGCCCCGACAACGGAAGGTTCGAGTGCCCCGACCGCGGGGGAACAAAGAAGGGAAGAAGATTGAACTTTTTTGCCTTCCATCACAGTGAGGAATGTGGGAGAGTCGCTGTGGTGGATGTTCATGTTAAAAATGTATTTGGGTGCCTTGTCACTCTTTATTTGTATGCCTATATGGCAATCTGAATTTCACCGTACCTTAATTGGTCCATGTGACAAGAAACTCACCTTGAAACCTTGAATTGTCTTGAGTTCACAACTTTAGTCTCACAGACGCGGATACGAATCGTGACCAGGACTTACAAAATGCAGCATGCGTTCGACCTTCAAGTTCATCCTTCACACAGCGCTGCAATATATGACCTATACAGATTAAATTCTGCTGTCCATAATTGTCCTTCAAAATTTGCAATGCTGAAGAGATTCTGGAAGCATTACCAGGCAGAACACAGGCAACAAATGTGATGAGCTTGGCAAATCCTATGAGAACCAATCAAATTTGTCATTGATATTCCCCACCACAACGTTCGAAGCCGTGCCTTGTATTTGTAAAATGCAATTAAATCCATCAGTTTCTTCCACAATGTCCCACTGAATGTGATGGGCAGAATTCAATGAGCAAGTATCAAATGCAGAGTGAAACTGAGGAGGAAAGCTGGGCAGAGAAATTAGGTGAGAATGTTGTAGCCCCATAGGCAATCTGTGACCTCATGCAATGTCGCTCAGTAGTGGAAGGTCTGAGTTTACCTGTGAAGGTTAGATATCATTTGATAAATATTTAAAAATGAGCATTCGTTTGCGCAATGCTTTTTTTTTCTCTGCTTTAAAGTTATCTTTGCAAATTTATCACAACACGTGTGTTGTAAACATTCAGTGCACCCTTATGGAGCAGTGAATGGTACAGCACCAGGATGCCCATGACCTCAATATTTGCAATCAGTCCAGTGGAAAAATTCCATTGCACCTTCAGTGCGATCACATGAAAGTGCTAGAGTCAGGGCATCAACAGCTACAAGGTCAATTCAATGGGGCCACAGGTGAGGAGTTGCCATCAGATCCCAACATCAGGATCTTGGTGAACTGGGATTATGTCAATTCATAATTGGGGATTTGTGCAGAGGCAAATTAAGAGCCATCAAAAAGGGTCCAAAAGGCTTTTGGCACAATGGTCTTCATCAGTGAGAGTATTGAGTATAGATGTTGGGAGGTCATGTTGCAGATATGTAAGACGTTGCTGAGGCCGCATTTAGAGTATTGTGTTCAGTTCTGGGCACCATGCTACGGGAAAGATGTTGTCAAGTTGGAAAGGGTACAGAGAGGATTTACAAGGATGTTGCCAGGACTCAAAGGTCTGAGCTATAGGGAGAGATTAAGCAGGCTGGGACTAGATTGCTTGGAGCGCAGGTGGATGAGGGGTGATCTTGTAGAGGTGTACAAAATCATGAGAGGAATGAATCGGGTAGACACATAGAGTGTCTTGCCCACAGTAGGGGAATCGAGAACCAGAGGACGTAGGTTTAAACTGAAGGGGGAAACAGTTCATAGGAATCTGAGGGGTAGTTTTTCACGCAAAGGGAGGTGGGTGGATGGAACAAGCTGCCAGAGGAGGTAGTTGAGGCAGGAACTGTTGCAACATTTAAGAAACAGTTGAATAAGTTAAGTTTATTGGCCACGTATGTACACGTACAAGGAATTTGCCTTGGTGCTCAGCCCGTCAGTAATAACATGACATACAGTAATCAATTAAGAATAAAACATTAAAACATTAAAACATTAATAATAAAACATTATAGTTTAAACATGCGAGACAGTTAGACAGGTACATGGACAGGACAGGTTTAGAGGAATACTAGACCAAGTGGACCCGTTGGGCCCAAACCTCTCCTGCATTGGTGCAGCACCCTCTCCTCCCCCCTCCTCCCACTCCCCTCTCCCCCCCCCCCCCTACCCCCTCCGCTTCCCCCTCCCCCCATTGGCAGGACTGCCAAATCGATGGAGCTGTAAGGCAGTAACTCTACCATTGCGCCACTGTGCTGCCCACCACAGTGATTGTTTTTACATACAGTTCAGTAATAATGTTACATTACATTAGTCCCAATCACACTTAAGTACAAAGGTGTACAAGAGTCTGAACTTGGGCATAAAGGCTTGTTGTCCTGGTGGCAACACTGGGTTGGAGTTGAAGGGGTCACCCCGGCCATGCGATGTGTCGATGTCCTCCACCGCTGCTCTGCCACTCAATGCTGCTGCAGATCACGTCTGTTCCGCTCACTTGTCCTTTCGGAGCAGTGTCCGATCTGTTCGTCCACTGCAGACTGCAGGAGTACGTGCTGAGGGACGCACTGGAGCTTGGTGCAGCCAACGCCAAGGATCTGTGGGGGAGGGCTGCGGTCTAGGGTCCTTCTGCTGCCAGACATGGGGGGCAGGGGGTGGTGGAGACTCCCCTCAAAATAAGGGAAGGGATTCCACGCCAGTGGGCCACATGACTGGAAATGGTGGTGGCTCATTTTGTGTAATTGGTGTATTGAATGTATGCATTGAATGTAATGTATAGCCTCCGAGAATGTCAGATGGAGTTTTGGAAGGAAAATGTTTTGTATATATTTATTTCTTGAATAAAGTATTTTTTGATAATAAAAAGTGTCCGATCAATTTGTGCCCCAGGCTGCTGCAGGATCTCCAGTGGCCCACTCCAGCGGTCTCAATCCGGACACATCGCACACCGTCCCTCGCCTCTGACGGCCGCTCTCAGCCTCCGTGCCCGGGGTGGGGGGCTTCTCACAGCCGACTTCCGGACACACAGAGTGCCTCTCCCCACCCCGCGCACTCACATCCTTGTTTTCCTCCGTCTGTTGCGGCCATTGAAAATGTGTCCCACGGTTCTAATTATGCTTTTTGGTATTGGGAGAATATTTCAGATTAACGAGAGGCCTTCGTACAGTGCTGTTCAGAAACCCCGGAATTCCCAAAGCACTTTACGGCCATTGAAGCAGTTGTAAATTATAGCCACCATCCCAATTCTAATGTATGAAATAGACCAACATAAGTCTGCACATCACAAGCGTACAAGCAGTAAAGTGAGAAAGTCCAAATGACCTGGTTTGATTATTGTGGTTGAATGATTAACATCGTCTGGACCTTTGGGAAGCACTCCACTACTGTTATTGGAAAAAATAGAAAGTATTAAAAAAGTGAGATCTTTCATCTCCTGCAGATGAACGGTTTAACAGCTGAAAGAGAGCACTGCATTTTTTTTCTTTAACTTGACTTTGCCCAAAAACTAGATTACATTGAAGATAAACACAAAATGCTGGAGTAAATGCTTTAGCATTTTGTGTTTATCTTCAATGTAATCTAGTTTTTGAGCAAATCCCAAATTAAAGAAAAAGCATGGCAGCTTTTCTGGAGAGAAGGAATGGGTGATGTTTCAGGTTGAGACCCTTCCTCGGACTGGGAGTCAGGGGAGAGGGCAACATAGAGATATGGAAGGGTAAGGTGTGAAAATGAGAGATCAAAGGGGACATGGATCAAGGAGACTGTCGAGTGGATCATTGTTAGCTGAGGGAAGGTGACAAGGAGGCATGCAATCAGTAAAATCTTAGCAGGAGGACAGTGAAATCGGTCGGAGATCTAGGATGGGGAGGAATGGAGAAAGAGGGAAATCAAGGGCTACTTGAAGTTGGAGATGTTAATATTCATACCGCTGGGGTGTAAGCTGCCCAAGCGAAATATGAGGTGCTGTTCCTCCAATTTGTTTTGGGGCCTCACTCAGACAGTGGAGGAGACCCGGGACAGAAAGGTCAGTGTGGGTCCTCCAATTTGCATTGCACTGTTGCCTTTCAGTGACCTGGGTTCGATCCCGACTACGGGTACTGTCTGTACGGAGTTTGTACGTTCTCCCCGTAACCTGTGTGGGTTTTCTCCGGGATCTACGGTTCCCTCCTACAGTCCAAAGATGCACAGGTCTGTAAGTTAATTGGCTTGGTATCATTGTAAATTGTCCCTAGTGTGTGTAGGATAGTGGTAATGTGTGGGGATTGCTGGTTGGTGCGGACCCAGTTGGCCGAAGGGCATGTTTCTGCATTTCAATTTCTAATCAAAACTAAACTCAAGACTGCACCTGGGAACATGGGACAATAAAGTACCATTGAACCATTGAAGGTAATTTTAGGATTTTAGAAAGTACTTCTTGTGAAAATGAATAATTGATATGTGTTATGGACATCCAGATAGTCAATTCTCGTTGGAATAGGGTTTACTTACATTTGGAAGAAAATGGGCTAATTGGGGACAGCCAGCATGGCATTGTCCAGCAGGTCATGTTTTATGAACTTGATTGAGATTTTGGAGGTGGTGACAAAGGTAATCGATGAGGGTAGGGGAATGGATTTCAGATTTTATTCGGGCAATTGATAGAGTCCCTTATGGTAGGCTGATCCAGAAGATTAAGATGCCTGGAATCCATGGTGACTTGGCCGTTTGGATTCAGAACTGGCTTACTCATGGAAGATGGAAAGTTATGGTGGAAGTGTATTGTTCAGGCTGGAGGTCTATGATTCATGTGTTTCTGCAGGGAGCTGTGCTGCCAAACTAAGATTGTTTTTTCTGGAACATCGGAGGCTGAGGAGAAACCTGGTAGAAGTCTATAAAATGAAGTGTGGAATAGATAGGGTATAAAGTCAGAACTTTTTCCCAGAGAGGAAAGGTCAAAGACTAGAGGGCATAATCTTAAGGTGAGAGGACAACATTTAAAGGAGCTGTTGCTGAGCAAGTTTTTATACAGAAAATGTTAGATGCCTGGAACACACTGCCAGGGGTGATGATGGAGGCAGTTACAACAGTGTCATTTTAGAGACTTTTAGTTGGGTGTGTGAGTTGCAGGGAATGAAGGGATATACATCATGTACCAGCAGAGGAGATTAGTTTAACTTGACATTGCGTTCGGCATGGACGTTGTGGGCCGAAGGACCCCGTTCCTGTGCTGTACTATTCCATGTTCCATAATGTAACCAAATCTATAGATGGGCACAACAATAATTAATTGTGCAGTAAATTTCTGAACAATAGAATCATCAAAATTTTAGAAATAAAGAACTGCAGATGCTGTTTTTTTTTAAAAATGACATAAAGTGCTGGAATAACAGCAGGTAAGGCAGCATCACTGGAGAATACAGATAGTCTGTCCCAGTTGAAAAAGGAGTGAGCCAGCCTAATTTCATTTTCCAGCACTTGGTGCAACACTGCTGGTCACAGGTTTTCACTGCAATCCTAAGTACTGATTAAGAATTTCTGTCTCTAATATTCTTCCAGGAAGCGACTTCCATGCTGATATAACCATCTGAATGTAAAAAAAACCATCCTCCTATTCACCCATTACATTTTTCCTCATTGCTAAAATTTCCCAATCTCGCAAAATCCTCTTAAATCTCTACATTCTCACTAGTGGGTTTGCATCTTTCTTGCAATGAGATAACCAGAACTGCATATCGTGCTCAAGCTGTGGTCTTTCAAGTATTATACATATATCTAGCGTAACCTCTCTGCTCCCATACTTTCTGGCTCAGCTAATACGGGGCAGCATCCAAATCTTTGTTTAATCCTGTTACCGAACTGTGTTTCTACCTTCAAGGATCTATGAGTCCAAGGTTCATTTCTTCCTCCACACTTCTCAATATTCTTCCACTTTGTCTTGTAGCACATCCCCAAATGCATTACTTCGCTTTTCTCCAGATTAGATTCCATTTGTCATTTTTCCCACACGAATGACAAGACATCATCATGGCTTCTAAAGCTTTCCCCCCTACTGTCAGTCAAAAGTCGATTATCTGCATCATTTGCAAACATTTTTATAACGTTGCCTGACATTTAATTTTAAATTATTAATATATAATTATACATTGCAAGGAGCAGAGTACTAACCCAATGGAACCTAATGGCCTTCCATTTTCTATAATATTAAGTTTTCAGGATATGCCATCGCTTACAAGCATAGCATTTATTGACCATTCCTAATTGCCCTTGAGAGGTGGTGTTGAGTTGCTAAGTGAACTATGGAAGCATTTTGAGTGAAGTTACTCCCAGGATTTAAACCCAGTGAAGTAGAGGCAATACATTTCAAGCTATTACCATTACATAGAAACATAGAAACATTGAAAATTGGTGCAGGAGTAGGCCATTCGGCCCTTTGATCCAGCACCGCCTTTTAATATGATCATGGCTGATAACCCTGCTCCTACTTTCCCCCATATCCCTTGATTTCAAAAAGCCACATCCAACTCTCTCTTGAATACATCAAGTGAATTGGCCTCCACGGCCTTCAGTGGCAGAGAATTCCACAGATTCACAACTCTCTGGGTGAAAATGTTTTTCCTCATCTCAGTCCTAAATGGCCTACCCATTATTCCTAAACTGTGACCCCTGGTTCTGGACTTCACCAACATCGGGAACATTTTTCCTGCTATCCCTTAAGAATTTTATATCATTCTATAAGATCCCCTCTCATCCTTCTAAATTCCAGTGAATATAAGCCCAGTCGACCCATTCTTTCTTCATATGTCATTCCCGCCTTCCCAGCAATTATCCTGGTGAAACTTATGCTGAACAATAACAGGAATGGCCTTCCTCAAACTAGGAGACCAAAACTGCATAAAATACTCCAGGGGCGGCCTCACCAGGGCCCTGTACAACTGCAGTAGGACCTCCTTGCTCCAAAACTCAAATCCTCTCGCAATGAAGGTCAACAATGCCATTAGATTTCTTCACTGCATGCTGTACATGCATACTTACTTTCAGTGACTGATGTACATGGACACCCAGGTCTCGTTGCACCTCCCCTTTTCCTAATCTGACACCATTCAGATAATAATCTGCCTTCTTGGGGCCCTGGTGAGACCGCACCTGGAGTATTGTGTGCAATTTTGGTGTCCTAATTTGAGGAAGGACATTATTGCTACTGGGGTAGTGCAGCGTAGATTCGCCAGGTTAATTCCTGGGATGGCGGGACTGATATATGATCAAAGAATGGGTCGACTGGGCTTGTATTCACTGGAATTTAGAAGGATGAGAGGGGATCTTATAAAAACATATAAAATTCTTAAAGGATTGAACAGGCTAGATGCAGGAAAAATGTTCCTGATATTGGGGAAGTCCAGAACCAGAGGTCACAGTTTAAGAATACGGGGTAGGCCATTTAGGACAGAGATGAGGAAAAACTTTTTCAACCAGAGAGTTGTAAATCTGTTGAATTCTCTGCCACAGAAGGAAGTGGAGGCCAATTCACTGGATGTTTTCCAGAGAGAGTTAGATTTAGCTCTTCGGGCTAAACAAATCAAGGGATATGGGGAAAAAGCAAGAACGGGGTACTGATTTTAGATAATCATTCATGATCATATTGAATAGTGGTGCTGGCTCAAAGGGCCAAATGGCCGACTCCTGCACCTATTTTTCAATATTTTCCAAACCTGAACTTGAATCTGCACCCAAAGCTAAATCCCAACGCTTTTCTCTAGAATCAAGGACATCAACACATGACTGTGAGTGGCATGAGTCAGTGTTATAGATATCGTTCTTCTTCGTAGGTGGACCCTTGGGGACAGAAGATGATTTAGTTACAGATGTACTGGCAGTCTTTCCCTGAGCAACTGTTCTCCTAAAGAATTTAAGTGCAGCTTGTGTCAGAAGATAGGAAACAGGGCTTGTAAGATGAAACACAGGCCAACAGGCAGGAGTGTAGTCTTGAATTCAACATCAGCATGAAGGCAGTGAGTTTCCCTTAAGAAATCACATAAAAGGCGATTGCATCAATATTGCAATCTCTGCAGATGACAGAATTTATTTTGAACAGCATTAGCGGTACATGCAACCACACTGAGAGACAATGGGATGTTAAGGTCATGGTCCTGATTGAAAGAAAGTTATTAGAGATGCAGATTGATGCAGCTATAAACTCTTCTATTGTAGTGAAGGACACTTATGACAAGCAGTTTAGTCATCCACCCTTAATAAGGAACACAATTATCTCCAGACTTACTCAGCGAAAGGCTTATAAATTCTGAGGCAGAAGTAATGCATGCATTGTTATGATCGTCAAGTTATCTAGTGTTATACTGGACTACAGTGGGCAATTAATAATAATAGGCAAAGATGTATTAACCAGATTGGAAATTGATTGAGCAGAAGTTTCACAAATAAAACTGATATTTCGTCAAGATCATTGCAGGGACTCCCTGAGTTACTCCAGCACTTCGTCTTTTCTTGTAAGCCAGCATCTGCAGTTGTTTGTATCCATTTATTGCAGTGATTGTCCGATATTGGTACAGAAAATTTGATTTTCACACTGCAATTATTAGATGACGTTTGTCCCAAAATTTATATTGACACAGCAAAGTGTAATATTAATACAAGCTAACATAAAGAGGATAGTCTCATCTGGACAAATGTGTTAATGAAGCTTTACAGCCCTTCTTTCATGGCAGTACTCCAGCAAACATCACCCATTCCTTCTTTCCAGGGATCCTGCCTGTCCCGCTGAGTTACTCCAGCATTTTGTGTCTATCTTTGGTTTAAACCAGCATCTGAAGTTCCTTTTTACATATCCTGTGCCATGTTTAGTTTCATTTAGTTTATTGTTCCGTGGTACAGTGAAAAGCTTTTGTTGCGTGCTATCTAGTCAGCAGAAAGACAATACATGATTACAATCGAGCCATTTACTGTGTATTGAGACATGATAAGGGAATAAAGTAAAGCCAGCAAAGTCTGATCAATGATAGTCCGAGAGTCACCAAAGAGCTAGATAATAATAATAATAATAATAATACATTTTATTTATATAGCGCTTTTCATATACTCAAAGACGCTTTACAGAGATTTTGAGAACATAGGGAAATTAATAAATAGATAAATAAGTAAATAAATAAATGAACAGAGAAAGGAGACAGAAGGTGAGGTGACCTTCAGTGGTTGAAGGCAGTACTGAACAGGTGAGACTTCAGCGATGTTTTGAATGTGGTGAGTGTGGGGGAGTCTCTGACGGTTTGGGGTAGTGAGTTCCATAGGGTGGGAGCAGCGATGGAGAAAGCCCTGTCCCCCCAGGATCTGAGTTTAGTCCGGATGTGGGGGGATAGGAGATTGGCAGCAGCAGAGCGGAGGGTGCAGGTGGGAGTGTGCCTGTGGAGGAGGTCGGTCAGGTAGGATGGGGCCAGGTTATGGAGGGCTTTGTAGGTTATGAGGAGGATTTTGTACTGGATTCTCTGGGGGATGGGGAGCCAGTGGAGTTTATAAAGGACGGGGGTGATATGGTCACGGATCGAGGTGTGTGTGAATAGACGGGCAGCGGAGTTTTGAATGTAGATAGTAGTTCAGCACTGCTCTCTGGTTGTGGTAGGATGATTCAGTTTTCAATAATCTTCTGGTTATGATTATATACAGGAATGAACACGCAGGGACTGAAACATCAACATAACAACAATTTTCAGAAAATGTATGTATTGATCGAACATTGATAAAAGAATTGGAAAAAGTTGTTTCCCTGTGTAAGATTTGCCAGTAATGCAGACCAATGCAACCTAAAATGCCACTACAGCCAAAGGAATGGCCAATGTAACTGCTCCAACAAGTTGAGGCCAATAAAGGTGCTGTATTGGCAACTTAGTCCTTCACAATAAAGTCCTTAAGCTTACCTGATGAAGGAGGGGAGTGATAGTTCTTGATGCAAATAACAACAGAGAGATCTTCACGGCGTTGCAGTTAGTTAGTCATTTATTGAAGCAAAATACAAACAGATTAGTATATCTCCCGTCGTTTACTTGTTTGTTTGGTAAGAACTTAGTATCTCACTGTCACTCCTTCGTATCCTGTTATTGACTTACTAAAACCCTATGTTTAGTAGCTCCTGGTGTTACTTGTATGGCCTGCTAGAACCCAACGCCTAGCAGACTCCTGGTGCCACTGAAGCATTACGTCAGTGCTGGGTGAATTATACTCATAATTCTGGCCCCTCCCAGAGCTCCTCCCAGTCCATATACTTAAGCCTAGTATCATCTCACGACAACCCCCTGGTGTCCAAAATAATACAGCAGGATACAAAATAATATTATAATAATATGCTAAAATAGCTAATACACACAAAATGGCTCCTACAAGGGCAAACAGAATATTTTCACATTATTTTCATATTCTTTCATATGAACAGAATATGAAAATATATGTTCATATTCTTTTTGACTGATCGTCAAAATGAAGTAATGTGCCTTAAATATTAGAAGAATTAATCATAAAAAAAGAACCACTTTTCTATTTATTTGGGAATTTTATGCCCAATTGATGACATCAAACATTTATTGACCCCTCTGCATCATTCTACTTCCAGTGAGGCAGGAGAGAGAAACTATTTCAAAAGAAGCCTTGAAGAAGAAAGCGTTCTGTGTACCGTAGCTTCACTGGGAAACGTCGATCAGCTAAACCTCTCTGTTACTGTTTTTTTCACTCCAGCACTGTTGACAATTGTTATTTTCACACAAGATTGGCTTGGTAGAGCCTGATCTTAAAGCAGAGTGGCACCAATTGAACTAATGCTGAGGGAAATTTAAAAAAAAAAGCTACAATTGATTATGGGAAATGGAGTCACCAGACCAGGGTAACATACAGTCCTTCAGCTCAACAATCATCAAGCACTTATTACCACGCATCTCATTTTATTCCCCCCCCCAAATAATCCCCAAATAAATAGAAAAGTGGTTCTTTTTTTAGCATTAATTCTTCTAATATTTAAGGCACATGACTTCATTTTGACGATCAGTCAAAAAGAATATGAACATATATTTTCATATTCTGTTCATATTCTGTTCATATGAAAATAATATGAAAATATTCTGTTTGCCCTTGTAGGAGCCATTTTGTGTGTATTAGCTATTTTAGCATATTATTATTATATTATTTTGTATCCTGCTGTATTATTTTGGACACCAGGGGGTTGTCGTGAGATGATACTAGGCTTAAGTATATGGACTGGGAGGAGCTATGGGAGGGGCCAGAATTATGAGTATAATTCACCCAGCACTGAAGTAATGCTTCAGTGGCACCAGGAGTCTGCTAGGCGTTGGGTTCTAGCAGGCCATACAAGTAACACCAGGAGCTACTAAACATAGGGTTTTAGTAAGTCAATAACAGGATACGAAGGAGTGACAGTGAGATACTAAGTTCTTACCAAACAAACAAGTAAACGACGGGAGATATACTAATCTGTTTGTATTTTGCTTCAATAAATGACTAACTAACTGCAACGCCGTGAAGATCTCTCTGTTGTTATTTGCATCAAGAACTATCACTCCCCTCCTTCATCAGGTAAGCTTAAGGACTTTATTGTGAAGGACTAAGTTGCCAATACAGCACCTTTATTGGCCTCAACTTGTTGGAGCAGTTACATTGGCCATTCCTTTGGCTGTAGTGGCATTTTAGGTTGCATTGGTCTGCATTACTGGCAAATCTTACACAGGGAAACAACTTTTTCCAATTCTTTTATCAATGTTCGATCAATACTGACCCACCTTGAACACCAGGGGAGCTATGTGAGGATGCTCTTTCTCGACTTCAGCTCTGCCTTTAACACGGTCATCCCGAGCAGACTGGTCACCAAACTTTCCGACCTTGGATTTTCCCTAACCATCTGCAAATGGATCAAGGACTTCCTGACCAACCGCCCCCAGACAGTCAAAATAGGCCCTCACCTCTCCTCCACCATTACACTGAGCACCGGCTCACCACAGGGCTGTGTGTTGAGCCCCATCCTTTACTCCCTCTACACTCACGACTGCGCCCCCACCCATCCCACCAACACCATCATCAAGTTCGCGGATGACACGACTGTGGTTGGACTTATCTCAGAAGGAGATGAGACAGCCTATAGGGATGAAATCCAAAGGCTGGCAGCATGGTGTTCAGTGAACAATCTGGTCCTGAACTCCTCCAAAACAAAGGAACTTATAATTGACTTTAGAAAAACCAGTGGAGATTACGACCCACTCTACATCAATGGGGTCTGCGTGGAAAGGGTACCAGCTTTCAGGTTCCTGGGTACGCACATCGCAGAGGATCTCACCTGGTCTACCAACACCATCACCACAGTAAAGAAGGCACAGCAGAGACTCCACTTCCTGAGGATCCTCAGGAAAACCAACCTGCAGGAGAAGCTCATGTTGTCCTTCTATCGCTGCTCCATCGAGAGTGTGCTGGCATACTGTATAACCACATGGTATGCCAGCTGCTCAGAAAAGGACAGGAAGGCCCTTCAGAGGGTCATCACGACGGCCCAGAAAATCATCGGCTGCTCACTGCCCTCCCTGGAGCACCTGTTCAGCCTGCGCTGCCTCAGTAGAGCAGGCAAAATAATAAAAGATCCATCCCACCCCGGCCACCGTCTGTTTGTTCATCTGCCCTCTGGTCGACGTTTCAGGTCAATCAAATCCCGAACAAACAGACTTAAGAACAGTTTTTACCCCAGGGCCATACGAGAACTGAACACTACCTGTGCACTAGGCAACACCGTTAAAAAATCTTGTACTTAATTTAATTGTATTTATGTATTTATTTGTTTTTGCATTTATTGCATATATGTTTGTACGCACCGTCAGGATTGGCTGTTTTTTAATTTCGTTGTACTCGTTGCAATGACAATAAATGAATATTATTATTATTATTATTAATACATACATTTTCTGAAAATTGTTGTTATGTTGATGTTTCAGTCCCTGCGTGTTCATCCCTGTATATAATCATAACCAGAAGATTATTGAAAACTGAATCAGTTGAGATAGATTTGTCAGCACCACATGCCAAGCAAGCAAGCTGGCTTAGGAAAATGATTAGATGCTTGGGAAAAAGTGTGGGCTCAATTAGAAGAACAAGTAAATCATAAGACCACTAGCAAGTAATTAAACATTTTTTCTAGGTAATCCCTACTCTTTGTTTCCTGTCTGCCAACCAATTTTCTATCCATGTCAGTACCCTACCCCCAATACCATGTGCTCTAATTTTGCCCACTAATCTCCTATGTGGGACCTTATCAAAGGCTTTCTGAAAGTCTAGGTACACTACATCCACTGGCTCTCCCTTGTCCTTTTTCCTCATTACATCCTCAAAAAATTCCAGAAGATTAGACCAGCATGTTTTCCCCTTCGTAAATCCACGCTAACCCGGACTGATCCTGTTACTGCTATCCAAATGTGCCACTATTTCATCTTTTACAATTAACTCCAGCATCTTCCGCACTACCGATGTCAGGCTAACTGGTCTATAATTCCTTGTTTTCCCTCCTTTCTTAAAAAAAGTGGGATAACATTAGCTATCCTCCAATCCACAGGAACTGATCCTGAATCTATAGAAAATTAGAGCTTACCAATCTGTTCAGCTGTATCCAAGATCCATTTTAGGATTCATTACATTCTTTTCTATTCTCCCGCATTAGTGCCCATTTCCTGGCATGCACAGTCAAGATTACAATTGTTGACAGCGGAGATTTTTGCTACTACTTACATTCAAAAAGTTTCGGTAGTTTGTCTCAATGCAGTAAGTAGCGATTGAGACTCTTTCTACTTTCCAGGACATACTCCACAGCCTTGTAGATCATGGCTCATCAAGTGCAGGAAACCGTGGGGCGGCACGGTGGCGCAGCGGTAGAGTTGCTGCCTTACAGCGCTTGCAGCGCCGGAGGACCGGGTTCGATCCTGACTACGGGTGCTGTCTGTACGCAGTTTGTACGTTCTCCCCGTGACCGCGTGGGTTTTCTTTGAGTTTTCTTCGGATTCCTCCCACACTCCAAAGACATGCAGGTTTGTAGGTTAATTGGCTTGTTATAAATGTAAATTGTTCCGAGTGTGTGTAGGACAGTGTTAATGTGTGGGGATCGCTGGTCGGTGCGGACTCAGTGGGCCGAAGGGCCTGTTTCCGTGCTGTTCTCTAAGCTAAACTAAACTAAGTTTGCAAGAATTCTGACAATATCTATCAAGAGAGAAGGTATCACAAAATGCTAGGGTAACTCAGCAGGTCAGGCAGCATCTAGGAGAGAGGGAATGGGTAACGTTTCGGATCGAGACCCTTCTTCAGACTGAAGAAGGGTCTCAACCCGAAACATCACCCAGACTGAAGAAGGGTCTCAACCCGAAACATCACCCATTCCCTCTCTCCTAGATGCTGCCTGACCTGCTGAGTTACTCCAGCATTTTGTGATACCTTCAATTTGTACCAGCATCTGCAGTTATTTTCCTACTCTATCAAGGGAGAAACTCATATGGCAACGTAGTAATATCTTAGTTTTGTTTTATTGCAGATACAATCCTTCATTAAAATTAATCAATTCCTTTTGACTCTTTTATGGTTTATTTTTGCACTATAGTTAGTTAATAGATTCTACTTCAAAATGATTCACTTAATTGATTTGTTTCTCCACAAATGATCAAAAAGTGGATAGTTGAAATTAGTAAAAGATTAATCAGAACCCAGCTTGACATCACAAATCTATTCCCTCTCCACTTAGACAGCGATAGGCAGGGAGATTTTGGGAAGATCCTATCTTATGCTTTCTTTTACATCTTGAAACAGAAGGAGCAGCATTTTCATTCATAATGAATGAATAAGTTTCGAATATGTTTTATTGGCCAAGTATGTGCCTTGGTGCTCCATTCACAAATGGCATCACAAACATACAGTTAATGATGGCATTCTCAAACCAGGAGGAGCAAAATCACTGAAGTCACTGCCTTCAGCACGATGTAATTATGCACAGGGGTTGAAAGGCGTGAACCATTCACGCATTCAGCGTGAAGCTGGAAATGGGCACAGAGTGGAGAGGAGGAAAGAGTTATGGCACTACTTTACCGGTCAGAAGAACAGAGCTGCAGCCAATGTGCCTACACTAACCCTTGCCTACACTAACCACCACACCTCCCCCCTCCCCCTGCCCCCACCACTCTTCAAATCCACCTTCACAGTAACGGCCTATCTGCCGGAGGCCATCAGCAATTGTTCGAGACCTTCAGGCCAAGAACCAAGTATGTCAGAGCGCTCTGTCTCTGCGCTTCTGTGCACCCAAGGCAGCTTTCCTTCCGATATCAAAGTGGAGGAGAGACATTTGCTGCAGGGATTCCAGAGGGCAGAATTCAAAGCTTCCAACCTGTTCACGTGCGTACAGTGAAACATGTGAGACCCTGACAACCTCTCGCCTCACATAAATTCAATTGGCCAGGGCTTACCAGCAAAAACCGGTTTGCAATATTTTTGTTATCCTTGCTAATTTTTCAACACCCAGAGAATTTCAGAGATCGTGTTTTTATACGGGCTAATGGCATAAAAGTTTCAACTCTTTCCTGGTTTGGGTATTTCATTATTTATGATCAATCATGGTGTATTTTTCCCAAAAATAACTACATTGATGGGCGAGGTGGTGGGCAGGGCAGGAGGTTAATCTTCAACAGACTACAATCACTTACCCCTTGGATGAAGTACCTGATCCACATGCTAACGTGTGGTTCTGGATTTTGCATGACCAGGCCCCTTCGTGGTATATGGTGCGACAGGCGGGAGGGTGGGAGGAAACTGGTGGTGACACCTTTTCATTTCAACCAGCTGTAACAGGATCCACCAGCTACATCTTCTCCTGCCCACTGCTTTCCACTTTCCGTAGGGGCTACACCCACTGTAACCTCCTGGTAGCTCATGCCTCCCCACCCACCCCTCCCTGACCCCTGGCACCTTCCCCACCAAAGATAGCAGTTATCACCTGATACACACCAGATTCCAGAGGGGGTCGCACATTTGTAAGGTAAAGCTTAATGAATTTCCCACACCTCTCGCCTGTATGCTTTTTTAATGATCTGAGAAAATGGTTTTTTTCGTAATCAGCTGCTTTCTGTCGGAAGGGATTATTGCCGGGAGGAATCTGAGAACTCTTAAATGTATCCTGATTGCAAAATCCTCAAGTCCCTTTATATCCCCTTGTTGCAAATGATCCATTTGAAGAACTCATGCCATTCGTAAAGCTTGTAAACTGTACTTAGTGGTGGTGAGCTGGGGGGACAAGGGACCAATTGGAAGAATATAATGCACCCAGGCATCTGATCTGAGCCTTAAATGTTAACAGGTATGAAATGAGAGGGCTTTCTTGTAATCAGGAATATAGTTTAGTTTAGTTTAGTTTAGTTTAGTTTATTGTCACGTGTACCGAGGTACAGTGAAAAGCTTTTGTTGCGTTCTAATCAGTCAGCAGAAAGGCAATACATGATTACAATTGAGCCATTCACAGTGTACAGACTCATGATTAAGGGACTAACGTGATTAGCATGAATAACGTTTAGTGCTAACTAAAGGGCCTGTCCCACTTAGGTGATTTTTTTAGGCGACTGCCGGCGACTGTCAAAGTCGTAGCAGATCGGCAATATTTTATTTTACCCGACGACAATGACCACGACAATGCCGAGTCAGGTCGAGATTACACCGTCTTTGGAAACATCGCGAAATTCCCACGCTGTCAATGCTTCTCCGGCGTCCTAATTTTCGCTGAAATCACTGACAAGTCGGTAAGTACTTGAGAGTTTTGAAATATAACATCTTGCCCGGGTTACTTGAAAACCAATCTTCACGGTAACAAGGCATAAACTGGATTGACTTCCAGTTTACTAATAGCAGTATTAAGAAATGTAATTTTAAAAGTGGTTAAATGGATTTTTGTGAAAAGTGTGTGGGCATTCTTTGAAAATGTACGGGAGATGCATATCTGGTATCTGGGTTGCATATCTGGGTTGGGAGCCCACATTAAATGTAATCGATGATGGCCATAAACTGTGAAAATTCCCACAATTACCTGACCGTCAAACTGTCGCCTCCAATCTACCTGTCAAATGTCTTGACGGTAAATAAATTGGTTTAACACAAGTATTTTATGGTATCTTCAAATGACTTTACTTAATTTAATATTATGTGCTTCTAAATGCATCTAAGACAACCTAGCAAACCTGGGGACAGCATGTGACAGCGCCCGCAATAAGCAACGATACCTGGCGACAAGCCAGGTGTCGCCGAGAAATTTCACTCCAGATGATTTCTCAGCGACGCGCCGAGATCCACTACCATTCTTTGAAGACTCCTCACGATCATGCCCGCGACACCCCGGCGACCTGTTGGCGACAGCCTAGCCGCCGGCAGTCGCCTTAAAATCGCCTAAGTGGGACAGGCCCTTTAGGCTAGTAAAGTCCAATCAAAGATAGTCCGAGGGTCTCCAATGAGGTAGATAGTAGTTCAGAACTGCTCTTTGGTTGTGGTAGGGTGGTTCAGTTGCCTGATAACAGCTGGGAAGAAACTTCCTGAACCTGGAGTTGTGCATTTTCACATCTCCAGCACCTGTAGCTTTTCTCTATAATATTGCCGATACCTTGAGTTCACTATGCTTGCTTCAGATTTAATATAAAATACTAGCCATTTGAGAGATTGGGGCTTTTATTTGCTATGTTGGTAAGGGGTAGGGATCACTTTGCATCATGAACTCCAGTGGACTTTGTAGTATAGTGAGCCTGAAAATACTTTAATTGTGGAGACGGTGAACTAGAGACCAAGGTTCAGTCCTGATCACGGGTGTTGTCTGTACGCATTTTGTACGTTCTCCCCGTGACCTACATGGGTTTTCTCGAGGAGTTCTGGTTCCCTCCCACACCCTCAAAACATACAGGATTGTAGGCTAATTGGCTTGGTACAATTGTAAATTGTCTCAGTGTTTGTAGGATAGTGTTAATGTGCGGGGATCGCTGGTCGGCATGAACTCTATGGGCCGAAGGACCCGTTTCCGTACTGTATCTCTAAACTAAACTAAACTCATTTTGCTAAATCTGCACAACTCACCACAGAGCTGCCCATAGTTCTGTTTTTGCTGATGCTTGAAGTTACGTTCCCAAATCATTCTTGCAACAATGATCTGCAAAAAACGTCTCGAATTTAAAATTTAATCTGATAATTATGGTCTTTTTGAAATATAAATCAGTTAATTTAACTCGGAATCTCTTTCCAGAGATGCTATGTGATCTGGTGAGTATTTCCAGCCACTTGTGTTCTTATTTCACATTTGCAGAACCCATGACATTTCTTTTGTAGGATAGAATTGAAATTTGCTATAATAGAAATATAAATGTAGCGTATGGTGGCATTACTCATTTTCAGATATAGGTTAGTGATTCTATTTGTACATTGTACTGTAATATAATTGAAACCCGCCTATTGAAAACTTCCTATTGAAAACCATTGACAGAGGGGGCATGTATTTATTGAGTAAGTTCAATTGGTTTTAAATTTACAGAGGACTTCAAGGACAAATAACTTAATAAATAACACTGCATACATCTCAGTCAATTTACAGTATCTTTGATATTAACAGTTTATACTATTATGCTGGAATTTTGAATTGTGTTTAGACAGATGTCCCACACTCATATAGTCATAGAGAGACACAAAAGGGGAGCAGGTCACTTCCTTCCTTAGACCACCCATTAATACTCACCCTACACTGGGACGGCAGAAGAGTTGCTGCCTTACAGTGCCAGAGATCTGGGTTTGATCTTGACTATGGGTGCTTATCTGTACGGAGTTTGTACGTTCTCCCCGTGATTACGTGGGTTTTCTCCGGGTGCTCCGGTTTCCTCCCACACTCCAAAGACACACGCGTTTGCAGGTTAATTGGCTTGGTAAAATTGTAAATTGTCCCTAGTGTGTGTAGGACCGTGTTAGTCTGCGGGGATTTCTAGTCGGCGTGGACTCGGTGGGCCAAAAGGCCTGTTTCCGTGCTGTATCTCTAAACTAAACTAAGCTAATCTCATTTTTTATTCTTCTATTCTCATCCATTCTCCAGAAATTCTAACACTCACCTGCACACTACAAGCAATTTACAGCGACCAACTAAGTAACCTGTGGCATTCGCCTATTCTCCCTGTGTACCCAGGGGAAATCACACATAGGCAAAGGGAGAGCAGGCAAACACCACAAAGACAGCACCTGAGGTCAGTATTGAACGTGGTCCTCCGGTACTGAGAGGCATTAGCTCTACTGGCTATAGCACTGTGCTATCAGAGTTGAACATCACATCTAAACTATTTTTTCGACAGCTTTTCTATGCCCTATTTGCTTTCCAAAAGTTTTTTACATTCAACGTGGAAACAGCTGTGATATTTCAATGTCAAATTTTGTCAATGTCTATCTTAAATTTTAAATCTTAAATTTTTACGACACAAAATGTTCTCATGCTACAAAATCTTTGCTGCTATTGTGGAAAAAAAAGTGTGCTAATCTCTGTGTGTTATAGGTTGCATCTGTGGGAAGAGAAACAGAATTGACGTTTTGGGTTAAAGATCCTCCATCAGATCTGAACTGCGGCAGACACTGAAGAAGTCTGGTCTACCCCAACAGCTGCTGACGACCTTCTACCGCTGCACCATAGAGAGCATCCTAACACATGGCATCCCTGTGTGGTACCTCAGCTGCACGGAGGCAGAAAGGAAAGCTCTTCAGCGGGTAGTCCATAGAGCTCAGAGGACCATCGGAACACAGCTACCAGCCTTGGAGGGCATCTACAACACACGATGCCTCAGAAAAGCCACCAGCATCCACAAAGACTCTTCACACCCCTGCAACAGTCTGTTCGAACTCCTTCCATCGGGCAGACGATACAAGGCCTTCTACGCCCGCACCTCCAGACTCAGGAACAGCTTCATCCCCAGGGCCATAGCTGCTATGAACCGGTCCTGCTGAGCCGGATGGTCACATCGCACAGTGATCTGGCACGGATCTACTTGCACTTTATTCTGTCTTAAAACTGTTCTAATTTGTTTCGTTGGGTTGTTGCTGTTTAAATTAATTAAATTATTGCATCGTATGGGAGGCGCATTCCCAATCTCATTGTACCTCTGTACAATGACAGTAAAGATATATTGTGTTGTATTGAACAGGAGGCAAAAAGAGTCTTCTAAACCTGCTGTGAGAGAGGGGGAGGGGGGATGTCTGTGATCAGGATGGCCATGGAGATAAGCTTTAAGCAGGGTTATTTGGTCCATGAGCGAATGACAGCAGTTCGAGGGAGAGAACATGGACAACAATGTGTAGGTTGCAAAATACAGAGCAGGAAGTCATGCTGTGTTGGTGAGGCTAGGCATGTGCTCCATTCCCAGCAGAGAAAAGCAAGAAAATATCGAGAGGAAAAAAAGAAAAGCTAAGCCAATGCCAAAAGCACCTGGAGTACTATGTGCAGTTTTGGTCTCCAAATTTGAGGAAGGATATTCTTGCTATTGAGGGCGTGCAGCGTAGGTTTACTAAGTTAATTCCCGGAATGGCGGGACTGTCATATGTTGAAAGACTGGAGCGACTAGGTTTGTATACACTGGAATTTAGAAGGATGAGAGGAGATCTTATCGAAACGTATAAAATTATTAAGGGGTTGGACACGTTAGAGGCAGGAAACATGTTCCCAATGTTGGGGGAGTCCAGAACCAGGGGCCACAGTTTAAGAATAAGGGGTAGGCCATTTAGAACAGAGATGAGGAAAAACTTTTTTAGTCAGAGAGTTGTGAATCTGTGGAATTCTGCCTCAGAGGGCAGTGGAGGCCAATTCTCTGAATACATTCAAGAGAGAGCTAGATAGAGCTCTTAAGGATAGCGGAGTCAGGGGGTATGGGGAGAAGGCAGGAACGGGGTACTGATTGAGAATGATCAGCCATGATCACATTGAATGGCGGTGCTGGCTCGAAGGGCCGAATGGCCTTCTCCTGCACCTATTTTCTATTGTCTATTGTCTAAAGTCATCTGAAGTAGCAGAGTTCATTATTAAGTGCAAAGGCTGCAACGTGCCCAGAGGGAAGATGGGGTGCCCTTCCTCAAACTTGTGCTGCCTTATCGTTATAGTACAGAAAGCCACAGAGCAACAGGTCAGAGTGGGAGTGGGATGGAGAATTAAAGTGGCAGGCTGCATTTACTCCTCAGGGGCGACTCTGAGATTTCCGTTGCAAGTGATCACTCGTTGATCATTCCCAAACAATCTTTGCTCGCAAACAAATCATCCAAATGGACACTGTTTAAACCTGCTTGTGACATAATGGGGCAAAAAAAAAATCATGTGAAGTACCCAAGATGCTCGAGTGGGGTTTTGGTTGGAAAATGTTATTCAATTAGCACTGTAAAGTGCATGTGAACTGTGAACAATCTGAATTAACAACCAATTTGTTGTTGTTTTATTGTAAAAATAGTTTCCAACAAACATCGACGCCAACCTGCGGCATGGTGGCTCGGTAGAGTTGCTGCCTTACAGCGAATGCAGCGTCGGCGACTCAGGTTCAATCCTGACTACGGATGCCGTCTGTACGGAGTTTGTACGTTCTCCCCGTGACCTGCGTGGGTTTTCTCCGAGATCTTCGGTTTCCTCCCACACTCCAAAGACGTACAGGTATGTAGGTTAATTGACCGGGTAAATGTAAAAATTGTCCCTAGTGTGTGTAGGATAGTGTTAGTGTGTGGGGATCGCTGGGCGGCGCGGACTCGGTGGGCTGAAGGGCCTGTTTCCGCACTGTATCTCTAAATCTAAAAATCTAAACATTGTACAAAATTTCACCGACAAGAGGAAGCATCCGAGAACCTAAGACTATTTAGTATTAAAATACTTTGTGTGATTTTCTGCAATGTTGGTAGAGTTTTTTGATCTGGTGGGATTATGCATTCATAAATCTTGTGCACATTCAGCACACTTATTTGCAAAAATAAGGTGGTGCAGTGGTAGAGTTGCTGCCTTACAGCACCAGAGACCCGGGTTCGATTCTGACTACGGGTGCTGTCTGTACCGAGATTGTACATTCTCCTCGTGACCTGCGTGGGCTTTCCCCCGGTGCACTGGTTTCCTCCCACACTCCAAACACGTACAGGTTGAGAGGTTAATTGGCTTCGGTAAAAATTGTATATTGTCCCAGGTGTGCAGTGCGTGCTAGCGTAATGGGGATCGCTGCTCGGCGTGGACTCATTGGGCCGAAGGTCCACACTGTATCTCTATACTAAACTAAACTGAAGAACACTTTGCAACATGGAAGAACAATGGAGGACCCGGTGCGGGGGGGCCGTTGCGGGGGGGGGGGGGGGAAGGAGAACAAAAGGAGGGGCAGATGTACTTTGTAACTTTGTCAGCCCCGTAGGTGGCTGCTATTTGTATATATTGGGTATGCAAGCAAAGAATTTCACTGTGCCTTTATGGCGAGTCCGAAAACTTGTTGGTTGTAGAAGAAGTTTATTGCAGCCGCAATATTCGAATACAGAGTTAAACAACAAGGTAAAGGACAACCATCAAAAACTTACTGTCTTCTTCGAAGACTTCGCCGAACTGGAACTTTCGGGCGCCAAAAGCGCACATGACCACGCTGGCCAATCAGCGATGTCGCTCTCTGGACCAATCCCCATGGTCGCGTTCACACGTGACCTCGCTGGCCAATCTGAGGGTTCGACGACCCGGACCATTCTCTATGGTCGCTACATGACCCCCCCCCAGAACCCGAGGTACGGAACCTAGCAGGGAGCCGGATTTCGCGACCATAACGAGTACGGAGAGGGGCAGCCTGAACCACAGGAGCCGGGGGTTCCGGACTTGGAGGAACTGCCGGAACGGGGGGTCCTGGAGGAACTGCCGGAACGGGGGGTCCTGGACTGAGCGGAATTAACGGAGGTCGGCCTCTCCTAGGGGTTTGGCCGACCAGGACTGGTTGATCCGGATCCAAGTGTGCAGGTTTGAGCCGGGACACCGAGACGAGCTCACTCTTGCCGCACATGTCTAAGGTGAAGGTAGCCGTTCCCTTACGCAAAACCCGGAACGGCCCTTGATAGACCCTCTGCAACGGGGCGCGATGGGAATCTTTTCGCAGAAAAACAAACTCACAGTCCTTCAGGGAAGGCGGTTCATGTACCATGGGACACCCATGACGTGAAGTCGGAACTGGAGCCAGGGAACCCACCCGTGCCCGGAGAGATGCTAACACTGATGGGACTGTAGGCAGCTGGTCTGAAGGGTCCGGAAACAAATCTCCGGGTACTCGAAGTGTCGAGCCATATACTAGCTCCGCGGACGACGCACCGAGATCTAACTTAGGAGCAGTCCGGATGCCCAGAAGAACCCAGGGGAGCTGGTCTACCCAGTTCGGGCCTTCAAGCCTTGCACTGAGGGACGCCTTAAGTTGACGGTGGAACCTTTCTACAAGTCCATTTGCCTGGGGGTGATATACAGTAGTGGGTTGTAACTTGGAACCGTACAGTTCTGCGAGCGCGGCCCAGAGGGACGAAGTGAACTGCGGCCCCCTGTCAGTGGTAATAACTGCCGGGACCCCGAAACGAGCTACCCAATGGAGGGTCAAAGTCCTGGCACAAGACGCTGATGAAATATCAGACAATGGGAAAGCCTCTGGCCACCGGGTGAACCGATCCACCACCGTGAGGAGGTGGGTGTAGCCCCGGGAGGAAGGCAAAGGCCCGACTAAATCCACGTGGATGTGGAAAAAACGAACCGCTGGGACCTCGAACTCCTGTACGGGGGGCTGGACATGGCGCTGGACTTTAGCGGTCTGACAGGGAACGCAGGAACGCGCCCAACCCGCTACCTGTTTCCGTAGGCCATGCCAGACAAGCCGAGCTGCTACCAAAGCAGAGGTGGAGCGGATGGACGGGTGCGCCAGCCCATGAATGGCATCAAAAACCCGGCGGTGAAGGGAGGGCGGTACTACCGGCCTGGGACGGGGAAGAGAAACATCACACCAGACTTTCGTGCCTTCCGACCCGCAGGCTACCTGAGCCAACTTCAATCCCGAAGTGGTGGACTGATATGCCGAAGCGGTATCCGCTAGAAGCTGTGCCTCCGCAAGCTCCTGGGGATCCACCTCGCAGTCCACCGCCGAAAAAGCAGGTCTAGACAGGGCGTCAGCAACGGCATTAAGCTTACCCGCGACATGACGGACATCGGTGGTAAATTCGGAGATAGCAGTCAGGTGCCGCTGCTGGCGGGCCGACCATGGGTCAGACAATTTGAAAAATGCAAATGTTAATGGTTTGTGGTCCGTAAAGGCCACAAATGGGCGGCCCTCAAGGAAATACCTGAAATGACGAACAGCTAAATAGAGGGCCAGAAGCTCTCGGTCAAATGCGCTATACTTCAGCTCAGCCGAATTTAGTTGCCGGCTGAAAAACGCCAAGGGCTGCCAACGGCCACCGACCTGCTGCTCCAAGACCCCGCCCACCGCCACGTCAGAGGCGTCAACCGTCAGGGCCGTGGGGGCGGAGGGGCTCGGGTGGACCAACATGGTGGCGTCTGCTAATGCTGCCTTAGCTGCTGTAAAAGCCGACTCTGCGGCCGGGGACCATATCAACTCTACCGGTTTTCCCGCAAGGCACTGGAAAAGCGGGCGCATGACCCGCGCAGCTGCCGGAACGAACCTATGGTAGAAATTAACCATGCCTACGAACTCCTGTAGTCCTTTTACTGTGGTGGGCCTGGGAAATGCCCGGATAGCCTCCACCTTCTCGGGCAAAGGGGAGGCGCCGGCAGGGGTAATTCTGTGCCCTAGAAAATCAAGAGAAGGGAGGCCGAATTGACACTTGGAGGGTTGGATAATGAGCCCGTGGTCTTGGAGCCGCTGGAACACAGTCCGCAAGTGGACCTGGTGTTCCTGCACTGAGGAGCTGGCGACCAGGATGTCGTCTAAATAAATAAACAAAAAGGGTAAAACCCG
Source organism: Rhinoraja longicauda (assembly GCF_053455715.1). Taxonomy (NCBI): domain Eukaryota; kingdom Metazoa; phylum Chordata; class Chondrichthyes; order Rajiformes; family Arhynchobatidae; genus Rhinoraja; species Rhinoraja longicauda. The sequence continues at coordinate 64,493,605 of NC_135959.1, read as the reverse complement.
ACCCACACGGTCCATCAGTCGTTGGAAAGCCTGTGCCGCGTTCTTTAAACCGAAAGGCATACGCAACCATTCAAACAACCTGAACGGAGTAATCGTTGCAGTTTTCTGTATGTCATCCGGACGCACCGGAATCTGGTGGTATCCTCGCACCAAATCGATTTTGGAGAACACCACCGCTCCTTCCAGCCCAGACGAAAAGTCCTGTAGGTGCGGTATGGGGTAGCGATCAGCCGTGGTGACAGCATTGAGACGCCGATAATCGCCACATGGTCTCCACCCCCCAGATGCCTTGGAGACCATATGCAACGGCGAGGCCCACGGGCTGTCGGACTGACGGACAATGCCCATTTCCTCCATCTTCCTAAATTCCGCCCGTGCCACCACCAGTTTGTCTGGCGGTAGTCTCCTGGCCCGAGCGAAAACGGGAGGGCCCTCGGTGCGGATGTGATGGACCACGCCATGCTTGGCCGAAGGCGTGTCGAAACGTTGGATGAGCAGCTCTGGAAACTCCGCCAGGATCTCAGCATACGAGTCAGGGGCCGCGACGACGGCCTGGACAGTAGGGCTGGGCGGGGAGGCGATTGTCGGAGCGACGGGCTGCTCGCCGGCGGAGGGTCGGAGGTCGTTACCGCGGACATCAGGGACCAGTGAAAAAGCCCAGAGAAAATCTGCGCCCAGGATCGCTTGTCTGACGTCTGCTATGATGAATGGCCATTCGTACGTGCGGAAGCCTAACACAAGGGACATCTTCCGTATACCGAAAGTGCGAATGGGGCTGCCATTAACCGCGATGAGGGTGGGACCTGTCTTACCCATTCTGGTTTCGAGGTCGGTTGGCGGCACTATACTGACGATGGCTCCCGTGTCCACCAAAAATTCTGTGTCCGTGAATCGATCGTGGACGTAGAGGCGTCGGTTCTGGCCAATCGTAACTGCCCCTATGTACGATCGGCCGAGGCATTTCCCGCGAAGGTACAAGGTGAGCGGCAGTTGCGAGATTCGCTACCCCATCGTAGGTGATAATAGCACCAGCCGCGCTTGTGCGGATCTTTTTGGCGGGCTTTCGGAGAACTGGCGGGAGACGCGGCGCCATCTTGATGTCGCTGTGGCGTGGTCACTGATGTCGAGACCTTGTTGATCGAACCGCTTGCCTTGTTTTTAGCCGCTATGAGCGCGTCCGCTTTCGCTGCATATGCTTCGGGGTCCTTAAAAGAACAATCCGTGAGCAGCAGTCGGACATCCTCAGGAAGCTTCTCTTGGAATGCCTGTTCGAACATAAGGCAATCCGTATGCTCACCGGCTAGCATCATCATTTCGGCCATGAGAACGGAAGGCCGTCGATCTCCGAGGTCCGGTAGGTGCAGAAGTCTTGCAGCGCAATCATGCCTATTAAACCCGAAGGTTCGCAGTAACACTTTCTTCATGGCCTCGTACTTGCTTTCCGCAGGCGGATTAACGATGAACCGCATCACGCGTGTGGTCGTCTCCGGTGATAGAGCGCTGACGAGGTAGTAATACATCGTCGAGTCGTCCGATATCTTCTTTATATGAAATTGAGCTTCGGTGTGGACAAACCAAGATTTCGGTGAATGTGTCCAAAACAACGGAAGGTGAACGCTTACCGCGCTTAACTCCGGTGTGCCAGGCGCGGCAATCAACAACGAGGCGTCGTGTCCCTGCATAGTCGGTGATCGTCCAGATCACGTCGGGGTCACCAATATGGCGAGTCCGAAAACTTGTTGGTTGTAGAAGAAGTTTATTGCAGCCGCAATATTCGAATACAGAGTTAAACAACAAGGTAAAGGACAACCATCAAAAACTTACTGTCTTCTTCGAAGACTTCGCCGAACTGGAACTTTCGGGCGCCAAAAGCGCACATGACCACGCTGGCCAATCAGCGATGTCGCTCTCTGGACCAATCCCCATGGTCGCGTTCACACGTGACCTCGCTGGCCAATCTGAGGGTTCGACGACCCGGACCATTCTCTATGGTCGCTACACCTTGTCACATGTGACAATAAAGTATTCCATTCCCACATGAATTTCTAGCAAGTCAATTTTTAACTGCCATCAGAAATGATGCCGATAAAGATCCAGTTGTACATTTGTTGTGGAGAGCAGGTCACACAAACTGTCATGTTCCCATGTACATTATGATTTGTTTTGGACAATAGAGCCTAAAATTTACAATCACTCTCCATTTAATCTGCTTGGGTAGCACAGCACTTTTCATTACTTTTTGAACTGTCATTTTGTTTCTTCTCCACTATTTTCAGCAGCCAGGAGGCCAACTGTTCTAAATCAAGGACAGATGGTGAAGAAATGAAGACCATATTGGCATATCACTTATCCTAACAACTCTTCCCACTTCATTGACTTCTGCAATTCCATGAGCAGCAGAGTCTGAAGGGACTGGCCAAGGCAAGAAACCATAATCGGAATTGTTTCAGTTCATCTGGAAAGATCTGGAGCCCCACTTACTGAGGGCAACGGCACCAGCAATTGAAGTCAAGACAAAATTATTATCTCACCGCTAACTTTCAGATGTCCCCACCAGGGATCTTGTTATTCTGACTTTTTAAATACATCCCCACCCTTTCAAATCTGTTTAAAAAATCCTGTAGCATCTGACTAAATATTAGCATTGAGAAGCCGTCACAACAAGATCTTCTCCCCATCCCTTCTATCCAAAGATGTTGCCTAAGCTACTCCAGCATTTTGTGTCTAACTACAAGATCTATATTATTCAAGAAGGCATTTCACCACCATGTTCTTGATAATGTTTAAGATTACCTTAAGAGGCAACGATCTACCTCTTTGATGTCCCTCAGACTATCCTTGACGGGACTTTGCTGGCTTTAATTGCACTAAGCGTTATTCCCTTTTCATATGTACACTGTAAATGGATTGATTGTAATCATGTGTTGTCTTTCTGCTGACTGGTTAGCACGCAACAAAAAGCTTTTTGCTGTACCTCGGTACACGTAACAATAAACTAAACTGAACTGAAGAACGGTCTCGACTCAAAACGTCACCCATCCCCTTCTATCCAGAGATGCTGCCTGTCCAGCTGAATTACTCTAGCATTTTGTGTCTATCTTCGGTTTAAACCAGCATCTGCAGTTCCTTCCAACAACACTTGAACTGAACTGAAGATTAGGCAGTAAATGTTGAACAATAATGTCATAAACTGAATAATGAATTGAAAAATGGTTAGTTCTACAGCCCCTGCTCACTTCAAGGTCCCTGCTGCAAAAACAATTTAAGTGAATTTATGATACGTTTGAGTTTTAATCCAGGGAGGTGACTTCAACCTGTTGGTCATACACACCATCTTTATCAATATTGTGGAAGTACTACATTGTACTGTCATAGCTAACACTCAGGCAACTCTAAAAAGAGTCTCTATTTCTACATGAAATAATTTTATGACATCTTTAAGCTTATCCAGAACAGGATATAATGAATTTTGGATATCTTGTTAATTTTAATTGCTCCTGCTCAACCATGTGGAGGCAGGGAGATTAATTCAATCTAATTCATTAGCGAATGCTTCAGTGAACACTTACAGCAAAACTTCAACCACCAAGCAACAGAAGCTCCATGGACAGAACACACCCATATGGTTTAATCCCTGCCAAGGATTAATGTTTATCATTGCATCTTCCCAGTAAAAACACACCTTGAAGTACATAATTACTGTTTACAGAAGACAGCCATTGATTATTAATGGAAAGATCATTAGCAATTGCTAGGCTTGTTCCTCTCTCACATTGCATGGAAATTCAGTTCATAGCGAATGTTTGCTTTTCCACTTTCCTTGCAGTGCAGCAGATCCATTAGTGAACAGAGAGCGCATCTCCTTGCAATCACCAGTAAAAGGCTGCTTTTTATGAAATCTCTTAATTGAAAAAGCTCTCTCCTGCTAATACTTACAAACTCCCAATACACTTTCACTCACAGTAGGAAGCAGCACGACATCACCACCAGGTTACAAACGGATGCAAATGATTTCTCCAGAGCAGCAAGTCAGTTCTCAGTCAGACAGATAAAAAAACTGTTGAAACATACTTTTCTAAGCAGGCACAAAGAGAAATAAGGAATGACATGCCCGTCTCTGAAACACGATACTGAGCTTAAGCCCAAATCATGTTCGTAAGGGAACTGTTGTGATTTTGATTAGTACGGGTGTCAGGGATCATGGGGTGAAAGCAGGAGAATGGGGTTAGGAGGGAGAGATAGATCAGCCATGATTGAATGGTGGAGTAGACTTGATAGGCCGAATGGCCTAATTCTGCTCCTATGACATATGACCTTATGACCTTATGAGTTCCTTCTGGCACCCTCAAGATTTATTCTTTACCTGACGTAATTAAACATATTATTACTTCTTGGCTGTCCATGTTATATTTCTCTGCCTGAATCAGCCATTTTGTTTTCCTCATTTAAATATTGATCATACTTCAAAACTATTTTGTTATCTGTAAAATGCTTTGAGATCAGAGAGGGTGAGAACATACATTATAGATCATTAAAATGCATACGTTCATTATTTTTTATTTTCTTCATGTAGGTCCTTTATCTCTTTTGCAATGTATTTCCCACATGTTTTAGGCTCCACATCCCCAACTGCAGTTAATCATAGTCTTTTTCAGATTTAACTTTATTGTGGAATATGCAATATTAAAACACCTTCTGTCGGTACAGTTACCTTTGGTCTGTCTTGGCTACTATTATCTTTCTGCCTCAATCAAATGATAATACACTTGGTGCTGCAGTGAGGAAACTGTTGTGACTTCCTTGGTATAAGTTAAGGCAATGCTTGTACTTCACAAATGAAAAACATTTGGGAAATCCAAGACACCCCCCCCCCCTGTTAATTATATAAACAGTGGATCTGGAGAGGAAAACAGAGAGAATGGTGGGGCTAAAGTAAGTAGAAGAGCATGTGTAGCGCAGCGGTAGAGTTGCTGCTTTACAGCGAATGCAGCGCCGGAGACTCAGGTTCGATCCTGACTACGGGTGCTGCACTGTAAGGAGTTTGTACGTTCTCCCCGTGACCTGCGTGGGTTTTCTCCGAGATCTTCGGTTTCCTCCCACACTCCAAAGATGTACAGGTATGTAGGTTAATTGGCTGGGTAAATGTAAAAATTGTCCCTAGTGGGTGTAGGATAGTGTTAATGTACGGGGATCACTGGGCGGCACGGACTTGGAGGGCCGAAAAGGCCTGTTTCCGGCTGTAGATATATGATATGATGATGATTAAAACTGACTGCAAAACACAATGAGGATCACAGGAACTCAAGATGAGAGAGTTTACCTAGCATGTCTCAGAAAACCATCTTATTCCTTATACTTGTTTTCCATACCTGTTTTATATATGATTAGTGTCATATGTTCCTAATATGTCTAGGCTGCAAAGAATTATAATCTGTTTTGGTCCTGTGGAGCTGCTTACCATCATTGACACAGAATATGCCATTCCTTACTAAATGCAGAGACAGGTCTCGGCAGGAGGGGAGATTACATTGTTTTAATACGCTATACATAGATAGCATTTACAAAATAAATGTTCTTTGCTAAGTACTTTGCACTTTCTCTTCTGAATCAACTCTCTACAGTCAGGGAACAATCCAATATTGTCCCAAGATTGTTTTTTTATAAATGAATGTCGATATTCCTCTGTGTATTCTTAAAGAAAACAATTTAACCACATAATATCTAAAGTAGAACCAAATAATAGCTGTAATCCGTCAATGTAGTGATGGGGAACCTGGGTATGAAATCGTTTTTTTAATTTCAGAAAATGACAGAGGTCTAATAATTAAAATATTTATTGGCAATTCAAAGTCGAGATTATAAATGTGTAGGAAGGAACTGCAGATGGTGGTTTATACCAATGCTAGACACAAAATGCTGGAGTATCCCAGCAGGTTGGACAGCATCTCTGGAGAAAAGGAATAGGTGACGTTTTTCGTCGAGACCCTCGGTCTGAAGAAAGGTCTCGACCCGAAACGTCGCCCATTCCTTTTCTCCAGAGATGCTGCTGGACCCGCTGAATTACTCCAGCATTTTAGGTCTATCTGCAAGATTATATATGTTATGACTGGGTCTCCAATGGGTTTATTTGCCAACAGAATCTGTGAGTAAAAGGCCTGTTCCACTTAGGTGACTGCCGGTGACTAGGTTGTCGCCGACAGTTCGCCGGGGTGTCGCGGGCATAATCGTGAGGAGTCTTCAAAGAATCGTAGCTGATCTCAGCGCGTCGCTGAGAAATCAACCGGAGTGAAATTTCTCAGCGAAGCTGGCTTGTCGCCAGGTATCGTTGCTTATTGCGGGCGCTTCGATTTGTACCAGCATCTGCAGTTATTTTCCTACACAACTTGATGTATCCAGTGCTCATAGTTATATTGTGGAATTACACTTTGAAAATCAAATTGTTTATACTGTTTCTCAAGGCTTACTGCCAATCTTCCAACAAAGTTAAGATGGGAATCAGGAAGTTCCTGAGGGAAATTCAAACAATTGTTCTTTTGGATGAAGTTTCGATCAGTCTTAAACGGTTTAGAAGTGACCAATTCACAAAATGCTGGAGTAACTCAGCAGGTCAGGCAGCATCTCGGGAGAGAAGGAATGGGTGACGTTTCGGGTCGAGACCCTTCTTCAGACCAAGCTAGGCATAAGTCTTTTGCTAGACATGGTATGTTATGCTATGGTATGGTACTTTACTTGCCGCATACACTGAGGTGCAGTGAAATTCATTTTTGTATACAGTTCAGTGCAAGTATCACATTACTTAAGAGCCTGTCCCACTTAGGCGATTTTAAGGCGACTGCCGGTGACTAGGCTGTCGCCGACAGTTCGCCGGGGTGACGCGGGCATGATCGTGAGGAATCTTCCAAAAATCATAGTGGATCTCAACGCATCACTGAGAAATCATCCGGATTGAAATTTCTCAGCGACAGCTGGCTGGTCGGCAGGTATCGTTGCTTATTGCGGGCGCTGTCGCCTGCTGTTCCCAGGTTTGATAGGTTGTCTTAGATGCATTTAGAAGCACGTAATATTAAATTAAGTGAATTAATTTCAAGATACCATAAAATACTTGTGTTTAACCAATTTATTTACCGTCAGGACATTTGACAGGTAGATTGGAGGCGACAGTTTGACGGTCAGGTAAGCGTGGGAATTTTTGTGATATTTATGGCCATCAGCAATTACATTTAAAGTAGGCTCCCAACCCAGATATGCAACCCAGAAACCAGATATGCATCTCCCGTACATTTTCAAAGAATGCCCACACTCCGCACAAAAATCCATTTAACCACGTTTAAAATTAAATTTCTTAATACTGCTATTAGTAAACTGGAAGTTAATCCAGTTTATGCCTTGTTACCGTGAAGCTTGGTTTTCAAGTAACCCGGGCAAGATGTTATATTTCAAAACTCTCAAGTAATTACAGACTTGTCAGTGATTTCAGCGAAAATTAGGACGCTAAAGAAGCATTGATAAGCGTGGGAATTTCGCGATGTTTCCGAAGACGTTGTAATCTCGACCTGACTCGGCATTGTCATGGTCATTGTCGTCGGGTATAAGAAATTTTTGGCGATCTGCTACGACTTTGACGGTCGCCGGCAGTCGCCTTAAAATCGCCTAAAGTGGGACAGGCCCTTAAGTGAGAGTGTTGGATCCCCACAATGTCTATTATACACTGAGTTGCATCACAGATTGGAGTATAGAGCCCAGGAAAAGGAAATAACATTTCATGAACTCTAGCCATCTTAAAACGCTTACCAATCAGTGGAGCACATTTTTCATTTCTTTTATAATGTGGCAAAAGTGACCGGCAATTTGCAGAGACATAATCCTACAAGCAACAATGGAACAAATGATCAGATAATTTGCTTTGGATTATGGTCTTTGAGTGAATGTTGGTAGGACATCCTTGCTCATCTTAAAAGAAAAGTATCATGGCATCTTAGAAAGGACTTTTCACAATTTCAAAAACAGCTTTACAACAAATTAAGTACTTCTGCAATTGGGATACTGTTGGCATTAGCCAGTAAAGTGGCAGCCAATTTGTGTTCTGTAAGTTTCAACAAAAGAAGAAGAGGAATGATGAAATAATTTGTTTTAGTTTTATTGATTTAAGTAAGAGAGGGAAGAAGGACTTAGCATTTCATCCAGATGACTGTGGATCTGACAATGTTTCTCTTCATTGTTTCATATAAGTACCATTTTGGTCAGCTGAGATGATTTGTTTAAATTACTGATAAATGCTTAACAAACTTGATTGTCTCCAATATTAGAGTGCTTTACTGAGCTCAAACAAATGCCTCACAAAGATTGACAATTCTTCCAATCAAGCAAGATGCCTCCTGATCTCTTCATGGCTTGGGCAACAAGGAGAAGTCTATTTTAAACCCAATGTAGAACAATAAGTCAAAATACATTGTATGTAGTATATTTACTATAGATGAAAGAATGGATCGACTGGGCTGATGAAAGAATGGATCGACTGGGCTTATATTCACTGGAATTTAGGATGAGAGGGGATCTTACAGAAACATATACAATTCTTAAGGGATTGAATAGGCAGGGAAAATGTTCCCGATGTTGGGAGAGTCCAGAACCAGGGGTCACAGTGTACGAATAAGGGGTAGGCCATTTAGGACTGAGATGAGGAAAATATTTTTCACCCAGAGAGTTGTGAATCTGTGGAATTCTCTGCCACAGAAGACAGTGGGGGCCAATTCACTGGATGTTTTCAAGCGAGAGTTAGATTTAGCTCTTAGGGTTAAGGGAATCAAGGGATATGGAGAGAAAGCAAGAACGGGGTACTGATTTAGGATGATCAGCCATGATCATATTGATTGGCGGTGCTGGCTCGAAGGGCTGAATGGCCTACTCCTGCACCTATTTAAAAATATATATTTGATCAAGAGGCCAGCACACCTCAACCCTTGCTTGTATACAACCTCTTCATTGGGTTGAGGATGACTTGTTTTCACAGTGAGTGGTGAGGAGTCTAAAAAATGCTATGCAGTGTTGGCAGACTGGCAGAACAGAATAAGAGAGGTTTAGCAGGCAGGTGGGTGGGGTGTTAGTAATGTTACACACATCTTCCACCATTTGTGATTGTCTCCCTTGTCTTACCTCCACAGAAACGTGGAATGTTCTGTGTCGCTTCAGATATCCTCCTTCAGATTGAACAAGGGATTTCTGTCATGGGGAGATACAGCATAGAAACAGGCCCTTCAGCCCGCCTGGTCTGTTCTGACCATCAACACTACACTGCTCTTACACCCACTTACACTATTCTTACAATAATGTTGTTTTTATATTTCCCCTCACCTTTTTACCAACTCCCACCAGATTCTACCAATCACCTGGACATTAAAGACAATTTATAGTGGTCGATTAATTTATCAACCCGTGTGTCTTAAGAAGGGTCTCGACCCGAAACGTCACCCATTCCTTCTCTCCAGAGATGCTGCCTGTCCCGCTGAGTTACTCCATCTTTTTGTGACTATCTTGTGCGTCTTCAGAATGTGGGAGAGGGCAGGAATGTCTGTCGGGAGCCCACAAAGTAACAGGGATGAAGGTGTAAATTCCACACCGAGAGCAGCTGAGGTTAGGATTGAACCCGTGTCTCATAAGATTATAAGATCATAAGATTTTAAGATCATAAGTGATAGTAGTAGAATTAGGCCATTCGGCCCATCAATTCTACTCCACCATTCAATCATGGCTGATCTATCTCTCCCTCCGAACCCCATTCCCCTGCCTTCTCCCCATAACTGCTCTGACACCGGTACGAATCAAGAATCTATCTATCTCTGCCTTAAAAATATCCACTGACTTGGCCTTCGCAGCCTTGTGTGGCAAAGAATTCCACAGATTCACCACCCTCTGACTAAATAAATTTCTCCTCATCTCCTTCCTAAAAGAACGTCATTTAATTCTGAAAGTAATTACTTTTCAATGTAATTAGAAAAAGATATGGGAGGAGTTTTCCCAATTTAACGGTCAATTAGTAATAGTGGAGCAATGGTCGTGGTTGGACAGAAATAAATCTGAATCAATACCTGATTCCTAATCAAGGGAGACATATGAATGTATCAAACCTTCATGTGGATAAATTGAGGGTAATGTTTTTTCTCAGGGAATAGTTTTTCACAATTAAGTATTTCATCTTAATTTCTCTCCTCCCATGGGCCCAGAAACGTCCTTTAATTCTGAGGCTATGAGGTCTCCACTATGGTGAAGCTGCAGCCCTACTAGCCCAGCCACTGTGCACTCCTGCATCTTTGTGCCGCCATTCTGTTTGAAAGGATATTGCCTGTTTTGGAGGATAGTTGAGAATGTCCACAAAGCCTTTGTTTTTATCCTCCTGGAATTCTGTTGCTAACACAGAAAGCATGTTCGCCTGCTCTGTATCAGGCATGTGGACCGTGTGCCACTCATTGGATCAGGCTGACCATGACCAGAGAGTCAGTGTGGGAGATGCTGCTGACAATGGTTACCAACATATCAGAAAGAAACATCTGAAGAAGGGTCTCGCCCTAAACGTTTCAGGTCGAGACCTTTCTTCAGACTGAGGGTCTCAACCCAAAACGTCACCTATTCCTTTTCTCCACAGATGATGTCTGACCTGCTGAGTTACTCCTGCTTTTTGTGTCTATCTTTGGTTTAAACCAGCATCTGCAGTTCCTTGCTACACGTATCAGAAAGATTTACAGAGAGATGCCATCAGTGGTACATCTCCAGTGCTATGATGTACTATTTTAGATTGCCCGTGTCTATGAAACTTACAGGTGAGTAAGGAGCCTGGCTGACTGAAATGTCTTGTTTTGAAGTCTTGGTCTTTGCAGACCCTTTCTCAAGACCTTATCCAATCTCAAGGCAAAAAAGGCAAGCCTCTGAATTTTTAACCACCAAATGTGAAGAAGGGATTCTATAAATTCAAAGAGGAAAGAGAGCAAGCAACATTAGCCTTTTAATTGACACTGAAGCCAAAGAAACATGTAAGATGTGAACTGTACAGATGATGTAAGTGCTGAAACAAATGCTTGACAGAAACTGAGGTTGTTACATTGTCCTGTGACTAAAGCAACTATTAGTGCGTAACAGTCAACGAAAGGCTGCAGATGGCTTAGACATGTCCAAACAGATGATGCAGTGAAAATAATGAGACAGAGGGCATTGAATCCTCAGAACAGTGTAAACAATACTAAAGCCACCGTACATAATATTGTGGAAGAATCTTTTGCCAGAAACTTCTATTGGTCAATTGAATATGTACGTCTCAGAAATGAATATCCCATATGATGCACACATCATAAATCCAAAAATTACATAAAATATGGGGAATATTCAGCTATGGTCTGACTGTATCCAAAATTATATATGATCTAAGGATCTGCTCAGAGTTAGGCAGCCTTGGAAAAGGATTGCAGTCAATGGTGATGAAAGGCAACAGATCGATCATATAGATGCATCCTTTAAGCCCTCAGATAGATCAGTAGTTGGCATGAAGAGCTATTCATCATCAATGATCGAAGCAAGAAACAGCTCAAGATGGGAACTGAAAATGTTCAGCATTAATGGAAGTGTTCTCTGACCATGAGGTACCCGTGCTGTTTTCACAGTGATCCTAAGAATATCCCAGGGATGCTCAGGCAGATAAGCCGCCTTCCCTCAATTGCTTGGTTATCAAAAAGGTTTTGCAAAATATATCATTTCAGGATTACATTCACAGTTTGGGGGTTGCAAGAGAACACAAAGTACGCACAGTATGGTGGTTTTTCCACGTCCTTGCATATGAGTGTCAAGTTGAAAATCACAGGTTCACGGTGCCCAATTTTAGATCTGTGGAGGGAAGATTGGGAGGAGAATACTTAGAATGTTCTGGTGTGCCTGCTGTGTGACTGGCATCCTACTGTTACAGCTGACTCAGCAAAAGCATGAAAGACAAATCTAATGCATTTGCCTTTTATCATTATCCTTACTTTTACTTCCTCTAATACCTGCATTTTTGATTATACACAGAGCAAGAGCAAGGTTATGTAATGGGAATGGTGGCGAGTGGAATTAAAAGTGACATGACTGATGAATTATCCTGTATCTGTAATGAAAATGTCTGCATAATGTTCTCTTTGGATCCTAGCTCCCTTTGATGGATGAGAATGTGTGCCCTGGCGCTGTAGATTGCCTGAGCTGAAATGGGTGGCAATTAGATTTTTAGAAACCTTCTGTTCAATCCCTGCAAGGATAAAGGCAGCGCAGTAGAAAAAGAGTTCAGGCTTCCTGAAGCAGACTTTGAAGAAAGTTTCAGTATCGCAGCCAGCTGAGTTCAATCTAAACAACAGTAACTTTACATATCATATCATATCATATCATATACAGCCGGAAACAGGCCTTTTCGGCCCACCAAGTCCGTGCCGCCCAGCGATCCCCGTACATTAACACTATCCTACACCCACTAGGGACAATTTTTTACATTTACCCAGCCAATTAACCTACATACCTGTACGTCTTTGGAGTGTGGGAGGAAACCGAAGATCTCGGAGAAAACCCACGCAGGTCACGGGGAGAACGTACAAACTCCTTACAGTGCAGCACCCATAGTCAGGATCGAACCTGAGTCTCCGGCGCTGCATTCGCTGTAAAGCAGCAACTCTACCGCTGCGCTACCGTGCTGCCCGACTCCATTATGCATGTGCCGACTCCATTATGGGACAAGTGTCAGTTTTTCAGTGGGACAGGCAGCATCTCTGGATAGAAGCAATTGGTGATGTTTCAGGCCAAGACCCTTCTTCAGACTGAGAGTCAGGGGAGAGGGAGACACAGAGATCGGGAAGGGTAAGGTGTGAAAACAAGACATCAAAGGGGACGAAGTTCAATGAAAATGTAGAATAAATCATTGTTAACTTTTTCACACATTACCCTTGCCTATCCCTGTGTTTCCCTCTCTGCCGACTCTCAGACTGAAGAAGGGTCTCAACCTGAAACGTCACCTCCAGAGATGCTGCCTGTCCCATTGAGTTACTCTGGAATTTTGTGTCTCTCTTCGGTGTAAATCAGCATCTGAAGAAGGGTCTCGACCCAAAACATCACCCATTCCTTTTCTCCAGAGATGCTGCCTGTCCTGCTGAGTTGCTCCAGCTTTCTGTGTCTTATGGCGAGTCTGAAGGCTTGTACTTTGTTAAAGAAGTTTATTGCGGCAGCAATATTCAGTTACAAAGATAACAACCGAGATCGCAGACGACCATTAACTCAAACTATTCACATCGAAGTCCTCTTCCCACTGACTGGTTTTGGGCGCCAAAACCACCACGTGACCTTGCTGGCCAATCCGAGGGTTTGACTCTCAGGACCAATCCCTATGGTCGCTACATGACCCCCCCCCCCAGAACCCGAGGTACAGAATCTAGCAGGGAGCCGGATCTCGCGACCAGAACGAGTAAGGAGAGGGGCTGCAGGCACCACAGGAGCAGGGGGTCCCGGATCGGGGGGGAATGCAGGAGGACGGCCACGTCGAGGCGGTTGACCGACCAGGACAGGACGGTCCTGATCCAAGTGCGCAGGTTTGAGCCTGGACACAGAGACGAGCTCACTCCTGCCCCCAACATCCAAGGTGAAGGTGACCGTCCCTTTACGCAACACGCGGAACGGTCCTTCATAGACCCTCTGCAATGGGGAACGATGGGCATCTCTATGCAGAAACACAAATTCACAGTCCTTCAAGGCAGGCGGTTCATGCACCATGGAACACCCGTGACGTGAAGTAGGAACCGGAGCCAGGGAACCCACTCGCGCCCGGAGTGATGCTAAAACCGACGGAACCGAGGGCTGCTGACCAGAGGACTCCGGAAGGAAATCCCCGAGCACTGTGAGTGGCGAGCCATATACCAGTTCCGCAGACGAAGTTCCGAGATCCTGCTTAGGAGAAGTACGGATGCCCAAAAGGACCCAGGGTAGCTGGTCTACCCAGTCAGGGCCGTCCAGCCGCGCACTGAGGGCCGCCTTAAGTTGCCGGTGAAACCTCTCCACGAGCCCATTAGCCTGTGGGTGGTACGCCGTGGTCTGCTGCAACCGGGAGCCGTACAGCTCCGCCAGCGTGGCCCAAAGGGCAGAGGTGAACTGGGACCCCCGGTCGGTGGTAATGACGGACGGAACACCGAAGCGGGCCACCCAATGGAGGGCCAGGGCCTGGGCACAAGAGGCGGCGGAGATGTCGGACAACAGGAAAGCCTCCGGCCAACGGGTAAATCGGTCAACCACCGTGAATAGGTGAGTGTAGCCCCTAGAGGAAGGTAAAGGCCCAACTAAATCAACATGAATATGGAAAAAACGGACCGCAGGAACTGCAAACTCTTGCACCGGAGGTTGGACATGCCGGTGAACTTTAGATGTCTGGCAGGGAACACAGGAACGGGCCCAAGCGGCTACTTGCTTCCGCAGGCCATGCCACACAAATCTAGCGGCCACTAAGGCAGAGGTGGAGCGAATGGACGGGTGCGCCAGCCCATGTATGGCATCAAACACCCGGCGCTGAAGGGCGGCCGGCACCACCGGCCTGGGGCGGGGAAGGGAAATATCACACCAGACTTTTGTACCCGCAGGCCCGCAGGCCACCTGGGCCAACTTCAACCCCGAAGTGGTGGATTGATATGCTGAGGCAGTGTCTGCCAGGCGCTGTGCCTCCGCAAGCTCTAGGAGATCCACCTCGCAGTCCACCGCTGAAATGGGGGAAACGGCTGGCCTGGACAGGGCATCAGCAACAGCATTAAGCTTACCCGCGACATGACGGACATCCGTGGTAAACTCTGAGATGGCAGTCAGGTGCCGCTGCTGGCGGGCCGACCATGGGTCCGACACTTTCGAAAAAGCAAAAGTCAGTGGTTTGTGATCAGTAAAGGCCACGAACGGGCGGCCTTTTAGAAAATACCTAAAGTGGCGGACAGCAAAATGGAGTCCCAGAAGCTCCCGGTCAAAGGCGCTATATTTCAGCTCAGCCTGATTAAGCTGTCGGCTGAAAAACGCCAAGGGCTGCCAACTGCCATCAACATGCTGTTCCAAAACCCCTCCCACCGCCACGTCTGACGCATCGACCATCAGGGCCGTGGGGGCGGAGGTGCTCGGGTGGACGAGCATGGTGGCGTCTGCCAGAGCCACTTTAGCTGCCTCAAAGGCCGTCTCAGCGGCCGCGGACCACTCCAACTCGGCAGGTTTGCCTGCGAGACACTGGAAGAGCGGACACATGATCCGTGCTGCTGCCGGCACGAACCTGTGATAGAAATTCACCATCCCCACAAACTCCTGCAATCCCTTTACCGTGGTGGGCCGCGGAAAGGCACGAACTGCCTCCACTTTTTCCGGCAAAGGAGTGGCGCCGGCCGAGGTGTTCCGGTGACCTAAGAAATCAATAGAGGGGAGACCAAATTGACACTTAGAGGGGTGAATGATTAGTCCGTGGTCTTGAAGCCGCCGGAACACGGTCCGTAAATGGACCAGGTGTTCCTGCTCCGAGCGACTGGCGACCAGGATATCATCCAAATAAATAAAAACAGAAGACAATTCCCGACCAACATGGTCCATAAGCCGCTGGAAAGCCTGTGCCGCGTTCTTCAAACCGAAAGGCATACGCAACCATTCGAACAACCTGAACGGAGTGATCGTGGCAGTCTTTGGTACATCTTCCGGATGCACAGGAATCTGGTGATACCCCCGCACCAAGTCAATTTTGAAGAATACCGTAGCACCTTCCAGCCTAGACGAGAAGTCTTGGATGTGCGGTATGGAGTAGCGGTCTGCAGTGGTGACGGCGTTAAGACGCCGGTAATCTCCACATGGTCTCCACCCCCCAGATGCCTTGGAGACCATATGCAGCGGAGAGTCCCATGGGCTGTCGGAACGACGGACAATGCCCATTTGTTCCATCTTCTGAAATTCTTCACGCGCCACCATTAGTCTGTCCGGCGGCAATCTCCGGGCCCGAGCGAAAACGGGGGGCCCCTCGGTGGAAATATAATGGACAATGCCGTGCTTTGCAGAAGGGGCGTCGAAACGCTGAACGAGCAGCTCCGGAAACTCAGCCAGGACCGCAGCATATGGGCTGGAGGCCGCGACTACGGCCTGGACAGTCGGGCTTGGCGGGGTGGCCGGCAGTGGAGCAGCGGGCTCATCGCTGCTAGCGGAGGATCGAAGGCCTTTACCTCGGACATCGGCTACTAGCGAAAAGGCCCGGAGAAAATCTGCGCCCAGCATCGCCTGACCGACTTCCGCGACGATAAACGACCATTCGTACGTGCAGGTACCGAAAGACAGAGACATTGCCCGCGTACCATACGTGCGGATGGGGCTACTGTTGACCGCGATGAGGGTAGGCCCTCTCTTACCCGATCGGGTTTCGAGGTCAGTCGGCGGTACGATGCTGACTATGGCTCCCGTGTCGACAAAGAACTCTGTGTCTGTGAATCGGTCTCTGATGTAGAGGCGTCGGTTCTGGCCAATCACAACTGCCTCTATGTACGATCGGCCGAGGCATTTCCCGAGAAAGTGCAAGGTGAGCGGCAGTTGCGGGCTTCTCCACCCCATCTCAGATGATAATAACACCAGCCGCGCTTGTGCGGATCTTTTTGGCGGGGTTTCGGAGAAATGGCGGGGGTCGCGGCGCCATCTTGGTGTCGCTGCAGGCTGCCCGATGGTGCCGAGACCCTGTTGATCGAACTGTGCTTTTTCGATTTCGACGCCATGAGCACATCGGCTTTCTCCGCGTATGCCACGGGGTCCTTAAAAGAACAATCCGTGAGCATAAGCCTAACGTCCTCTGGAAGTTGCTCCCGGAATGCCTGCTTGAACATGAGGCAATCCTTGTGCTCACCTGCCAGCGCCAACATTTCGGCCATGAGGGCGGACGGCAACCAATCTCCGAGATCTGGTAGGTGCATAAGCCTCTCGGATCGATCATGCCTACTAAATCTGAAGGTTCGAAGCATGAGTACCTTCAGCGCCTCGTACTTGCCATCTGCCGGAGGGGAGGTGATGAACTGCATCACCCGCGCGGACGTCTCTGGCGGTAGAGCGCTGACCAGGTAATAATACTTCGTCTCATCCACCGAGATGTTTCTCAGGTGGAACTGCGCTTCAGCATGGGCAAACCAAAGGTGGGGTTGATGTGCCCAAAACGGAGGAAGATGAACGCTGACCGCGTTTAGCTGCGGTACACCGGGCATTAGAACCGAAGCAGGGGCGCCTTGTCCCTGCATGGTAGATGATCGGCTAGATCACGTCGGGGTCACCAATATGGCGAGTCTGAAGGCTTGTACTTTGTTAAAGAAGTTTAATGCGGCAGCAATATTCAATTACAAAGGATAACAACCGAGATCGCAGACGACCATTAAATCAAACTATTCACATCGAAGTTCTCTTCCCACTGACTGGTTTTGGGCGCCAAAACCACCAAGTGACGTTGCTGGCCAATCCGAGGGTTCGACTCTCAGGACCAATCCCTATGGTCGCTACAGTCTGTCTGCAGTTCCTTCCTACACAGGTGTCAGTTTTTATTTAGTGGCACCCTCTCACCTCTGAGACAGAGGATACAAGTCCTGGTCTGAAAGTCTGTGAATGTTGGATCTGAAGCTGCTGCTTCAGTACAGCTAGAAGCTCATATTGTACTGAGGTGCGTTATTTCAGTTGAGGCATGAGACCAAAGTTCCACAAACAATAACAAATCTATTATCTTCTGAAATTCCATGAAGGCAATGTTGTCTGCAGGATAAACGTTGGCCCGGGCAGAGTGGAGATCAACCAACTGTTACTGATGTTGTTCCATGAGATTATTTTCACGCATCTAAAAGAGCAGGATGAGCATCAATTTAACACTGCATCCGGAGCAAGATGTAACAGTATCTCAGAGAAACATTAGTATGGATTTGGTCCTCATGGCTCTTGAATTCACAAACCTTTCTATGGTAAATATGCTGCTGCTACTGCTGCAGCTGTGCCATGGCTAACAAATTGAATCATTATGTGCTGAACAGCATGTAATCAGATTAGTATCTCACAAAATAACCTGCAACCTAGAATGCAATGGAGACCAAAAGACTGCAGATGCCGGAATCGTGAGCAAACTGGTGGATGAACTCAGCTGGTCAGGCAGGACGTTCCTTTAAACATAGAAACATAGAAAATAGGTGCAGGAGTAGGCCATTCGGCCCTTCGAGCCTGCACCGCCATTCAATATGATCATGGCTGATCATCCAGCTCAGTAACCTGTACCTGCCTTCTCTCCATACCCCCCTTTAGGAAGGAGTTGAGGAGGAATTTCTTTAGTCAGAGGGTGGTGAATCTGTGGAATTCTTTGCCACAGAAGGCTGTGGAGGCCAAGTCAATGGATATGTTTAAGGCGGAGATAGATTCTTGATTGGTACGGGTGTCAGGGGTTTTGGGGAGAAGGCAGGAGAATTTAGTTAGGAGGGAGAGATAGATCAGCCATGATTGAATGGTGGAGTAGTCTTGATGGGCTGAATGGCCTAATTATGTAACTATCACTTATGGACATAAATCTATGGAGGGAAATGGACTGACGATGTTTCCCCAACATGACCCAACACAAAATGTCATCTATTGATGCTACTTGGCCCACTGGGTTCCGCCAGCAATTTGTTTTTTTGCCAAAACTAGAATGCTAGTTACCTTTAGAATACAATGACTGGTGACATAGGGGGTGTCCTATTTGAACAAATCTATATACTATAAGTCTAAGGGAGGGAAGGGGGGAAGGCGAGTGAGGGAAGGGGGGAGGGAGGGAGGTGAGGGGAGGGTGTAGCGAGGGAGGGAGGGAGGGGGGGAGAGGGGAGGGGGGAGTGGGGGGGAGAGGGGAGGGGGGAGTGGGAGGGAGAGGGGAGGGGAGAGTGAGATGGAGAGGGGAGGGGGGAGTGAGAGGGAGAGGGGAGGGGGGAGTGGGAGGGAGAGGGGAGGGGGGAGTGAGATGGAGAGGGGAGGGGGGGGGTGAGAGGGAGAGGGGAGGGGGGAGTGAGAGGGAGGGGGGATGGGGGAGGGAGAGGGAGAGGGGAGGGGGGAGTGAGAGGGAGAGGGGAGGGGGGAGGGAGAGGGAGAGGGAGAGGGGAGGGGGGAGGGAGGGAGGTGAGGGGAGGGTGGAGCGAGGGAGGGAGGGAGGGAGGGAGGGGGGGAGAGGGGAGGGGGGAGTGGGGGGAGAGGGGAGGGGGGAGTGGGGGGGAGAGGGGAGGGGGGAGTGGGAGGGAGAGGGGAGGGGGGAGTGGGGAGGAGAGGATGCTGCACCAATGCAGGAGTGGTTTGGGCCCAATGGGTCCACTTGGTCTAGTTGTAAATAAAAATTATAACTCTTTTTGTTGATCATTCATCTTTTCAATTCACTTTGGAATTTTTCAGTTGTACATGGGTTGTAGGCATTGCTGACATAACTTATATCTATAGGAAAATAACTGCTGATGCTGGTACAAATCGAAGGTGTTTATTTCACAAAATGCTGGAATAACTCAGCAGGTCAGGCAGCATCTCAGGAGAGAAGGAATGGGTGACGTTTCGGGTCGAGACCCTTCTTCAGACTAATGTCAGGGGGGCGGGACAAAGGAAGGATATCGGTGGAGACAGGAAGATAGAGGGAGAACTGGGAAGGGGGAGGGGAAGAGAGGGACAGAGGAACTATCTAAAGTTGGAGAAGTCAATGTTCATACCGCTGTAAGTTTATCACCAAAAAACAAGCTGCTGGAGGAAATCAGTGGATCAGACATCATCAGTGGAGGCACAGCGATAATCAAAGATTCAGTTCAAGACCTTTCATCTGGATTGAATGAGTAGAGGGGAAATAACCAATACAAAGTGGCGAAGGGAGAAAGTTCAGCTTGAAACAACCCTTACCAACATCTACAGATGTGCTGTAGAAAGCATCTTATCAGGTTGCATCACTGCCTGGTTTGCAAACAGAACCATTCAAGATCACAAGAAATTGCAGAGTTGTAGATGTAGCCCAGTCCATCACACAAACCAGCCTCCCTACCAATGACTCCACCTGCACTTCACACTGCCTTGGCAAAGCCACCAGCATAATCAAGGACCAGTCTCACCCCAGTCACTCCCCTATCCCATCAGGCAAGTGGCACCGAAATTTGAAAACTCATACCTGCAGATTCAGGAACAGTTTCTTCCCAGCTTTTCTCAGGCAACTGAACAGTCCTCTCATCAGTTAGAGTGCAGTCCCAATCTCCCATCTACCTCATTGGAGACCTTTGAACTATCTTTAATCGGACTTTAATGGACTTCAATATTATATCTTTGCACTAAATGTTGTACCCTTTATTCTTTATCTGTGCGCTGTGGACGGCTTGATTGTATTCATGTATAAACTTTTTTTTCTTTGACGTAAACAAAAGCTTTTCACTGCACCTGATAATAACATGTGTTAATAATAAACTAAACGAAACTCCTCATGAACTCACACGTTTCAATAAGTTCAGCTTCAATCATCTCGTCTCCTAAGAATCCATCTGACAAATGAGCCATTTGTAATAGAGAAACCGTGCCATCTCTAGAATTAGTCCAGTGAATTTCCTAATCTAAATCCAATCCGAGCACAGTGTTTCTTCAACAAGAGATCAAAAACTATACACATTACTCCAGGTGCAGCCTTCCCAATGCCCGACACAATTGGAACAATACTTCTCTATTTTTAAAATCCATCTCCCTAGCGATAAAGGCCAATGTGCCAATTGCATTCTTAATTACTTGCTGCATCTGCCTGCTAACTTTTGTGCGATGAGTTGATTTTCCCTTCTGTTCTTTCCCTGACTACCTGTTGCTTGGCCCAAGCTTGTAACAATGTCTTTCAGAGGCTGTTCGAACAGTGTTGATACCACTGAGCCATTCACTATAAAGGAGTTGATTGTATCTATGTACAGTATTATCTGATCTGCTTGGGTAATATGCTAACCAAGCCATTCTCTGTACCTTGGTACACATGACAATAATAAACCGCAAACCTAAACCTAAGGCCACGGTGGCGCAGCGGTAGAGTTGCTGCCTTAGTGTTTGCAGTGCCGAAGACTGCGGACCGTCCGGCGCGGCCTGCAACCACAACAACCTGACCGCGGGAGAAGACGGCAGGGGAAGGGAAAAGACATTGTGGCCTTCCATCACAGTGAGGAGAGGACTGGAGGAGAC
Organism: Rhinoraja longicauda; assembly: GCF_053455715.1. Classification (NCBI taxonomy): domain Eukaryota; kingdom Metazoa; phylum Chordata; class Chondrichthyes; order Rajiformes; family Arhynchobatidae; genus Rhinoraja; species Rhinoraja longicauda. The sequence continues at coordinate 64,472,401 of NC_135959.1, read as the reverse complement.
TCACTGTGATGGATGTTTCTTTGATGGATGTTTCTTTTTTTATGTGTTTTTGGGGTTGTGTAATTTGCCTATTTTAATGCTTTATTGTGTAATCTGCCTATTTTAATGCTTTTATTGTTGGACTGTGGGTGACTGAATTTCGTCCAATTTGGATGGCAAATAAAGCTATCTTGAATCTTGAATCTTCAATCCCGACTACGGGTGCTGTCTGTATGGAGTTTGTACATTCTCCCCGTGACCGCGTGGGTTTCCTCCCACACTCCAAGCACGCACAGGTATGTAGGTTAATTGGCTTGGTATATGTAAATTGTCATAAGTGTGTGTAGGATAGTGTTCACGTGAGGGGTTCGCTGGTCGGTGCAGACTCGGTGGGCCAAAGGACCTGTTCCCGCGCTGTATTTCTAAGCTAAACTAAACTAAACTAAAGGATGTTGCAGTCACCATCCACAGTATAGTTTGTATCTTTGCTCCATCAGTGCCTTTTTTTAAAGCTGTTCGAACTGGAAGAGCACTAACTCAGCTGCTGAAGCAGGATATGGTAGGTGCTAATTAGCAGATTTCCTTGCCTGTTAACCTTATGTCAGATTTCATTGGATTTGATTCAATGCAGAAGACTTTCACAGACGTTCGCTTCCAACTGTAGAGTAGTGTGCCATCACTACTGACAGACCTCAGTCCCAGTGAGTTAGAGAATGTTAGAATCATATAATACAGAAACAGGCACTTCAGCCCAACTTGTCCACGCTGACCATTGTGCCTTGTCACATTTGTCCTCACCTGGCCCATATCCCTCTAAACCATGTACCTGCCCAGATGTCTTTTAAATGGTTTTATTGTACCTGCCTCGGCTATTTTCCCTGGCAGCGTCATTCTTTGTGAAAACGTTTCCCTTCCGGTTTCTATCAATTCTCACCTTATTTCTTTGCCCTCGAGTTCTTTCCTTCCCTACTCTGGGAAACAGAACTAGTGCATTTATCCTATCAATTCTCCTCATGAATTTATGCACCACCACAAAATCACCCCTCAGCCTCCTGTCCTACAAGGAATACTGTTCTCGTCTTCCCAACCTCTCCCTTTAGCCCAAACCCCCAAATTTCATCCTCATATATTTTCTTGCACTCTTCCCAACTTGATGGCGTCTTTCCTCTTGCAGGGTGTTCAGAACTAAACACGATACTTTGGTGCGACCCCACCAATGTTTTGTACAGCTGGCATGTTTTGTATAGCTGGCACCCTACAGAATCTTCTGCTAAATTTTTATTCTGCATATGTAACTGTGCCAACCTGTTGCTTGTTTAAACTGTGAAACATTTCTGCCATTAACAGTCTCTGGGTGAAAAAGTTTATTTCTCATCTCGGTTTTAAATGATCACCCCTTTATTCGTAGACTGTGGCCCCCTCGTGAAACGTCACCAATTCCTTCTCTCCAGAGATGGTGCCTGGCCGGTGAGTTACTCCAGCTTTTTGTGTCCATCTGCCATTGTAGAAATGTGCATGATGAGAATTTTGCAAAGTTGAGATGAATATGTTTGTCTTTGTTGTGCCCAAATCAGCTATTGGGGTTAATGTTGGATGGTCCTTTCCATTTCATTCTTATTATGCTTTTTGTCTCGGCTTTTTGTTAGAACTGAGCAGTTTATTAGGCATTTCAGAGATAGTTAAAAGTCAATCACATATAGACTGAAACCTCAAATATGTTAGAATCAATAAGAGTCACTGATAGTCTTTAGCTAAAGTCAGAGTGAGTTTTTACAACAATCCGGTTGTTCATTGCCAACAAAACTGATACCTGTTTGTTATTCCAGATTAGTTAATTAACAAGATTTAGATTCTCTTGTTGTTTTGATGTGATATGAATTAATTCCTCTGGACTATTAAATTAGTATATAGATTACCATGAGAGTATTACAGTCATTAAGCTTCCACACCTTCATAAATAACTGCAAGCTGATTGCACAATCACACTGCTTTAATTGCTAAAAATTATCTACCAATCTAGCTTGACAGTCGAGATCTGACAAAGATACCGTAGTCAACAGCGAGGCTCAACTCAATTTAGTCGCTTCCCTGTTAACTGCTGCAGTGTTTCCATGTTAATTGGTTCTTTTCCTTCAAGGTTATAGACATAGAAACAGAAACATTGAAAATAGGTGCAGAAAATAGGCTCCCCACATCCCTTGATTCCGCTAGCCCCTAGAGCTCTATCTAACACTCTTTTAAATTCATCCAGTGAATTGGCCTCGGCTGCTTTCTGTGGCAGAGAATTCCACAAATTTGCAACTCTCTGGGTGAAATAGTTCTTTCTAATCTCAGTTTTAAATGGTCTCCCCTGTATACATAGACTGTGGCCCCCTGGTTCTGGACTCCCCCAACATTGGGAACATTTTTCCTGCATCGAGCTTGTCCAGTCCTTTTATAATTTTATACATTTCTATAAGATTCCCCCTTCATCCTTCTAAATTCCAGTGAATACAAACAAAGTCTTTCCAATCTTTCCTCATACGACAGTCTCGCCATCCCGAGGATTAACCTCGTGAACCTACTGCCTCAATAGTAAGGATGTCTTTCCTCAAATTAGGAGACCAAAACTGCACACAATACACCAGATGTGGTCTCACCAGGGCCCTGTACAACTGCAGAAGGACCTCTTTACTCCTATACTCAAATCCTTTTGTTGTGAAGGCCAACATGCCATTAGCTTTCTTCACTGCCTGCTGTACCTGCATGTTCATTTTCAGTGACTGGTGTACAAGGACACCTAGGTCTCGTTGCACTTCCCTTTTTCCTAATCTGACACCATTGAGATAATAATCTGCCTCCTTGTTCTTGCCGCCAAAGTGGATAACCTCTGTTATCTGTAAGGAGTCTGTTTCTAATTAGGACCACATAATGTTACTTGTTTAATGTTCCAAAGATGTGATTCAAATGCGGTCAACCTAAATTGCAATCACAGAGCAGAGGCATGTATTCACCCTTTGGCATTGTTTATGTTGGCTTCTGTTGTTTGCTGAAGGAGGTCATGGACAACAAATACTAACAACATCAATACTTATATCAATACTTATATGGATAATGAATACGAACAACATTAATAGTAAAGTAATAGAGTCATAGAATGATACAGTGTGGAAACAGGCTCTTTGACCCAACGTGCCCACACCAGCCAACATGTTCCAGCTATACTAGTCCCACCTGCCTGCGCTTGGTCCATATCCCTCCAAACCTGTCCTAGCCATGTACCTGTCTAACTGTTTCTTAAACGATGGGAGAGTCCCTGCCTCAACTACGTCCACTGGCACCTTGTTCCATACACCCACCACCTTTTGTGTGAAAAAGTTACCCCTCAGCTTCCTATTAAATCTTTTCCCCTTCACCTTGAATCTATAATCCTCTGGTCCTCAATTCCCCTACTCTGGGCAAGAGACTGTGCATCTACCTGATCTATTCCTCTCATGATTTTGTACACCGGTTGCTTCATTGAAGAAGAGCTGTAGGGGACCCATGGCAAATGGGTGCAGAGTCCAGAGATTACTCTATTCCATCACACATTACACTGAGAGTTCTCAAGGTACTGTACTTGCAACCATGAACAACTTTCCTGCAACAATTGTTTTTAATCGTACTGAATCTTTTGGGATGCACATCTTGTTGGTATTTATTATCCAATCCTTAATTCTCTTAAGTAGATGATGCACTTTCTTCAACCACTGCTGTTCTTCTGATAAATGAGCATGGCTTAAGTATTGGATCATAATGGGTTGAGGACAAGATAAGAAGGAGCCAACTATTTCAATTACATGTTATCTGACAGGTGAATTACTATTAAAAAAACACAAAGTACGTGCTACAAAACGAGGATAAGAGCTCAACCAAGGAAACCAAGCCCAAAGCCAAAGTAGTATCTAAACAGCTTATACACACTTATGCTAAGGACAATAACCAACTCCATATGCAATCATAAGCTATCCTGCATGTTAACAAGCACATAAAAACTAATTGTGTAGTTACAAGTATATCATTGAGATTACCATGTGGGCTCCTCCCTTCACTGAAAAGTCTTCAATGGACTTGGATTCATGCTCCCAATAACCACCCCATCTAGACAACTTAGCATGTTGGAAAGGGAACAGTCCTTGAAATTTTCTGTTTATCACTTTCTCCTTCAAGAGCGGGGAAAGAACATTAATGAAGGAGGCAGTGTGTGTGTGTGTGTGTGTGTGTGTGTGCGTGCGTGCGTGCGTGCGTGCGCGTGTGTGGGTTTTTTTTCCTGCATCAAATTAGGGCGGCACGGTGGCACAGTGGTAGAATTGCTGCCTTACAGAGCTTGCAACAACCTGACACCCGGATTCGATCCCGACAATGGGTGCTGTCTATATGGAGTTTGTACGTTCTCCCCATGACCACATGGGTTTTCTCCAAGATCTTCGGTTTCCTCCCACACTCCAAAGACGTACAGGTTTGTAGGTTAATTGGCTTGGTATATGTGTAACTTGTCTCCAGTGTGTGTAGGATAGTGTTAATGTGCGGGGATCACTGATCGGTGTGGACAGTGAGCCAAAGAAACTGTTTCCGCGCTGTATCTCTAAACTAAACTAAATAACTTTGTCCAGTTTCAGCCCCTACAATTTCACATTTTTTAACTGGGAGAAGATTGTAATTGGTGACAATTAATTGCAGAAGCATACGAGATAATCTTGCATTAATGACACCAGAACAAAATGCCCTGCATTCATATTTACATGCATGAATGAATTTCCAGCCTATTTTTTTCCCCAGGCAAACACGGCTGCAAGATTAATTAAAACTCTAATTGACTTTTTGACCTTTTGGATATTTACTTCGAAAAGTATGGGCCACAGCAAGCTTCACAAAAAGTCAATGAGGGGAAATAAAAGGCAGATGATATATTGTATAAAGCAAGTAATAAGAAACTTGTAGAGTGGGTGGAGATAACGTAAGCAAAGCTTGAGTTGTGAAACCAATAAGACTGCCAGAAATAGGTACTTCACCTCAAATCAGTACAGAGTTGATACTGCATAACAATATTGCAACATAACGTAGAACATAGTATACATAACAAATTGCTAGGCTCTTTACATGATTTATAAGAAGGTCATTGCTGAAGTAAAATAATTTACAGAAAGGTAGGCTAAGCATTCACTTTAGTTTACGTGCTTGCAACATTTAAAATCAAAGATAAATTGTTAGAAATAAATATATAGACAATAGACAATGTGTGCAGGAGTAGGCCATTCGGCCCTTCGAACCAGCATCTTACTTTACCTGTACACTGTGGATAGCTCGATTGTAATCATGTATTGTCTTTCCGCTTGACTGGTTAGAAACATAGAAACTTAGAAAATAGGTGCAGGAGTAGGCCATTTGGCCCTTCGATCCAGCACCTCCATTCAATGTGATCCTGGCTGATCATTCTCAATCAGTACCCCGTTCCTGCCTTCTCCCCATACCCCCTGACTCCGCTATCTTTAACAGCTCCATCTAGCTCTCTCTTGAAAGCATCCAGAGAATTGGCCTCCATTGCCTTCTGAGGCAGAGAATTCCACAGATTTACAACTCTCTGACTGAAAAAGTTTTTCTTCATCTCCGTTCTAAATGGCCTACCCCTTATTCTTAAACTGTGGCCCCTGGTTCTGGACTCACCCAACATTGGGAACATGTTTCCTGCCTCTAACGTGTCCAATCCCTTAATAATCTTATGTTTCAATAAGTTCCCCTCTCATCCTTCCAAATTCCAGTGTATACAAGCTTAGTCGTTCCAGTCTTTCAACATACGACAGTCCCACCATTCCAGGAATTAACCTAGTAAACCTACGCTGCACACCATCAATAGCAAGAATATCCTTCCTCAAATTTGGAGACCAAAACTGCACACAGTACTCCAGGTGCGGTCTCACTAGGGCCCTGTACAACTGCAGAAGGACTTCTTAGCTCCTATACTCAACTCCTTTTGTTATGAAGACCAACATTCCATTGGCTTTCTTCACTGCCTGCTGCACCTGCATGCTTCCTTTCAGTGACTGATGCACTAGGACACCCAGATCTCATTGTACGTCCCCTTTTCTTAACTTGACACCATTCAGATAATAATCTGCCTTCCTATTATTACCACCAAAGTGGATAACCTCACATTTATCCACATTAAACTGCATCTGCCATGCATCTGCCCACTCACACAACCTGTCCAAGTCACCCTGCAACCTCATAGCATCTTCCTCACAGCTCACACTACCACCCAGCTTTGTGTCATCTGCAAATTTGCTAATGTTACTTTTAATCCCTTCATCCAAATCATTAATGTATATTGTAAATAGCTGCGGTCCCAGCACCGAGCCTTGCGGTACCCCACAAGTCACTGCCTGCCATTCTGAAAGGGACCCATTTATCCCCACTCTTTGCATTCTGTCTGCCAACCAATTTTCTATCCATGTCAGTACTCTACCCCCAATACCATGTGCTCTAATTTTGCCCACTAATCTCCTATGTGGAACCTTGTTGAAGGCTTTCTGAAAGTCAAGGTACACTACATCCACCAACTCTCCCCTGTCCATTTTCCCAGTTACATCCTCAAAAAATTCCAGAAGATTAGTCAAGCATGATTTCCCCTTCATAAATCCATGCTGAATTGGAACGATCCTGTTACTGCTATCCAAATGCTCCGCAATTTTGTCATTTATAATTGACTCCAGCATCTACCCCACCACTGATGTCAAACTAACTGATCTATTATTTCATGTTTTCTCTTTCCCTCCTTTCTTAAAACGTGGGAAACATTAGCTTCCCTCCAATCCACAGGAACTGATCCTGAATCTATAGAACATTGGAAAATGGTCATCAATGCATCCACGATTTCTAGAGCCTCCTCCTTAAGTACCCTGGGATGCAGACCATCAGGCCCTGGGTATTTATCAGCCTTCAGTCCCATCAGTCTACCAAACACCATTTACTGCCTAATGTGAATTTCCTTCAGTTCCTCCGTCACCCTAGGATCTCTGGCCACTAAAACACCTGGGAGATTGTTTGTATCTTCCTTAATGAAGACAGATCCAAAGTACTGGTTCAACTCGTCTGCCATTTCCTTGTTCCCCATAATAAATCCACCTGCTTCTGTCTTCAAGAGACCCACATTTGCCCTGACTATTTTTTTCCTCTTCATATACCTAAAGAAGCTTTTACTATCCTCCTTTATATTGTTGGCTAGCTTACCTTCGTACCTCATCTTTTCTCCCCGTATTGCCTTTTTAGTTATCTTCTGTTGCTCTTTAAAAGAGTCCCAATCCTCTGGTACCCACTCTTCCTTGCTATGTTATACTTCTCTTTTATTTTTATGCTGTTCTTGACTTCCCTTGTCAGCCACATGTGCCTCTTACTCCCCTTAGAATCTTTCCTCCTCTTTGGGATGAATTGATCCTGCACCTTCTGCATTATTCCCAGGAATACCTGCCATTGCTGCTCCACCGTCTTCCCTGCTAGGGCTTTCCAGTCAAATCTGTCCAGCTATAATCCCCTTTGCTATACTGTAATACTGACACTTCCGATTTTCCCTTCTCCCTCTCAATTTGTAGATTAAAACTTATCATATAACTGATTCTATTACATCCAAATGTAATGAAAACAATGTAATGCAGTAATGCAATTTAACAGTGGCTTGTTTACAACAAATCTAATTTAATACATTACTATCTTATAAATACAATACTTTTAAAAGCATTTTAAGTTCTGCATCTCAATCCTTATCAGGCACCTTGTTCAAATCATTAAAGGAATTAAAACTATTTTAATCACATAAGAAACACATCTGGGAACAAACTACAAGATTTCTTGTAGGATTGGAGTGATGCAGATCTATTTGAAACTTCTTTATTTGTTCGATCCTGAGGGATTGCTGCCAGTATTTGCCATTAAGTACTGAAGGGAAATTAAAAACGCAGTTCGAATGAAAAAGGGATTGGTTCCAAGGTAAAGCAAGACATTTGTCTAGGGTGCTGTCTTTTGTGTGCGATTCTCTCCTATTGTCAAGTCTTTTTTCCAAGAACCTTAAAATCTCTGCTGGGCTTGAATTTGATTTTATTTGTGGGTTGCCGGCATAGATGAGAGGAAGACGTTGCTTTGACAGTCCTCATTTTTTTTGGGACGATTCATTAGGGATTTGGCAGAGCATTTTTAATCTTAAATATCCAGCTCCAAAATTCAGAAATGATGCCAGTTAAAGTTCCTCTATTTAAAACAGATGCTTGTGTTCATTGAATGGCTGTTTGCTCTCCAGTTCTCTGGGTTCTGAGGCAGCTGATATACTCAATATGGTAGGAAAGAAATGCAGATGCTGGTTTAAATCGAAGGTAGACACAAAATGCTGGAGTAACTCAGGTAGGACAGGCAGCATCTCTGGAGAGAACCAAGGGGTGACGTTTAAATAATGTTCCCCAAACAATGCTGCCTGTCCTGCTGAGTTACTCCAGCATGTTGTGTCTAATCAATATGGTACCTGCAAATCCTGCCACAGAAGGTACTTGATGGGATAGGGGGGAAGGGGGGTTGGGGCTAGGGTGGCAAGTAGTTTAGGAGGTGGTGCACTCCTTCCATTGTTTACAGGAAGCTTCTGTGGTCCCAACACATGGGCCCAAGGTTCTCAATAACATCCCCAACACATATTTCAGATGAATGGATCTGCAACATTGGGACCCTTTTCAGACAGAAAGACAACCCAGTCTGAAATGACCAAAAATGCTGCCTGCAAATATTTATTCTTCTTAGGATTACTATTTAACATCAAAATTAATTGAATTGAATATATACTGCTCTAAATCGGAAGTGAATACCTTACAAAAAAAGACTCAAAGTGCTGGAGTAACCCACTGGAAAACATGGAAAGGTAACATTTTGAGTCAGAACCTTTCTTCAGATATTACAATTTGACTATCTTTCAGCTCAAGATGAAAAATAAACCAACAGTAATTCTCTATTGAACTCTGGGATTCACAGTCATAGTTTGGTACCATGCACTGGGTGTTATGCAATTGTTGGTTCCTAGATTATTGGGCCAGAATATTTCTTCCAAATATTTTCTCCCAGACTTAGTTCTATTTGCTGTTAGGTATCATGCCAGAAAGCCTCAGGGCTGCTGGAATACTGTTGAACATTGATAACCCACATTGGCTTCATTTACTTAGAATTTGCTTTCAGCTAGAATCTGCCTTTCCACTGGTGACTGCAACAGTATAATCTTTGCCTATTCTCATAATAAGTGCCCGGTATTCTGGTTTGCTCTTTGCCTGTGGTGGTTGATAACACTATCGTTTTCATTATTTCTATGCCAGCTCCGACGCCACATGATTAATGAATGTCTCTTGACATTGTGTTTGAAACTGTGGATTAATAAAAACAGATCATTCCTTGATCCAATCCTTCGTCCTGCTTCACAGATGGTGAAAGAAATGCATGAGCAGACTGCATTGATAATCAGTCTTCAAGCTAACTGAATTGTGTTGCTCAAGACATTGAGAGCAACTTTAAACTTACCACTGGAGAATCAAAACCTTTTTTTCCCTGGTTGGATGCTCATAATTGTAATAAAAACATAGAAATGTAGAAAAATAGGTGCAGGAGTAGGCCATTCGGCCCTTTGAGCCGAATATTTTATTTCAATATGATCATGGCTGATCATCTAAAATCAGTACCCCGTTCCTGCTTTCTCCCCATATCCCTTGATTCATTTAACCCTAAGTCAAGAGCTAACTCTCTCTTGAAAATGCCGTACACTCCAGCAATAAATTACACATCAACCTCTCTGTTTCATGTCGTTTGTTGGTATTCTTAATGCACCTTCACAAGTTTTAGAAATCTACATTGAGATATTTCCGTGAGCACTGCCAGACATTTATGCATTGACTTGCATTACTCATCGAAACAGTTACGTGTCTATTTATCTCACTGTTCCTCATGGGCCCAAAATGGGCTTAAGTTTATATTTTCTATTTCTTCGTCTTTGTGACAGAAGTTCAAAAGAGCCACACACCTACAACTTCTATTTTTCAAGCCTAAATAACTCAAAAAATATATAGTTGATAAATCAAAACACTAATCACCAACTGCCGTGGAGAGGAATAGTTCTTAAAACAAATCAGACAATGACTGAAAAAAACCAAAATTATTTAAGGCCAAAAAAAATGTATTGTTCTACTTTTTTTTCGCCAGTACATTTCAGTACATGACTAGGGAGTGCTGGTGTAGAAGGGTGCGTTTCAGATATAGTGGGCTCTCTCCAAGGGCAGGTGGTACCTATGCAAAAGGGTGGGATGCACCTGAACTGGAGAGGTACCCAATTGCATTGAATCCATTTTAAAATAAGGCTGTAACGTAGCAAAATGTAGAAAAAGTGAAGGGGTCTGAATACTTTCTGAATGCACTGTACATACACTGATAAAGGTAACTTGGAAGGAGTAGGCCCACTCAAGAGTAAATAAGGGATTTTATGCTTGGAGTCAGAGGATGTAAGCAAGATACCAGTATTCCTCAAGAAGGAAGATAGTGAGATCAGTGTGGGGCATACTAATATGCAAGGGCGTTTTGAGGTGACAGAAAAGGTAGTGTTGGTCTCTTGAAGAACATTAAGGTGGATAAGTCCCCAGGGCATGGTGACGTATATCTCAGGTGATGATGAGAGGTAAGAAAAAAGATAGCAGAGGCCTTGGCAAATATCTTTGTATCTTCTCTTGCCACAGGCAATGTCCTGGAGGAAATGAGAGTAGCAAATGGAGTTCCTTTGTTGAAGAAGAGAAATAAGAATTATCCAGGAAACGAGGCCAGTGTGCATTATGACCAGCGCAGGTCATGTCTTACAAACCTAATTGAGTCTTTTGAGGTGAAGAAATTGATTGATGAGAGTATAGCAGTCATGTTGTCTACATGGACCTTAGGAAGGCATTTGATAAGGTCCGTCACGGTAGGCTGATCTAGAGGATTAAAATGTATGGGATCCATGGTGGAATGTTGTCATCTGGCTGGATGTCAGTGACTAGTGATGTTCTGCAGGGATCAGTGCCGGTTTACCAGGATGTGGCCTGGAACAAAAGGTATTAGCTATAAGCAGAGCTTGGACAAATTTGTATTGTTTTCGCTGGAGGTGTCAGAGGCTGAGCGAAGACGTGATAAAAGTTTATAAAATGATTAGAGGCATAGATAGGTTAGACAGCCAGACTCTTTTCCTCAGGATGGGAATCTCAAACATTAGAAAGCATCGCTTTAAGATGAGAAGGGAGAGTTTAAAGGAGATATACAGGCAAGTGTTTTTTTAGCCAAAGAATAGTAAGTGCCTGGAACATGCTGCCCGGGGTGGTGGTAAAAAGCAAAGATAATAGAGCAGAGCAAGATAGACCACTCAACCCTAAAAACCGTAGTATGTCATGGCGCCATTTTAGCAGGCAGAAAGTTGCAGAAACATTTTAAAAGAAAAATAACAAAAATCTGTGAATTGTTAGATGAGATATATTCTGCATTTTTATGGTATCATCACGCATACTGTTCCCCCTCAACACTGATTACACTGCGAAAGGCATGGCGAACAGCGGGTTTTGCTTACTAAAATGGTGGACGTTACGCTCCTTTGCGTACTACACTTCAGTATAGGCGATTTCAACGGAGTGGTTCATCTTGCTCCTCTAGTATCTTTGGTAAAAAGACATATGGTAGTGGCATTTACAGCGGTGGAGCGGCGGCGGAGGACACCACGGCCACGCCTGGCCAGGCCAACCCTGCAACATCGTCAGGACAACAGACCTTCATTGTCAGGCCAATATCCCTGCACTTACAACAACTGAGACTTGAAACTGCTGCCAAACAGGCAACCCTGCACCCTGTCTCAGTGTACAACTGCTGTACACTTGCACCGTATCTGAGATGCTTATTTAATCTAGGTGCTTATAGGGCCTGTCCCACTTAGGCGATTATTTTGGTGACTGCCGGCGACTGTCAAAGTCGTAGCAGATCGGCAAAATTTTCTTTTACCCGACGACAATGACCACGACAATGCCGAGTCAGGTCGAGATTACAGCGTCTTTGGAAACATCGCGAAAATTCCCACGCTGTCAATAAATCTCCGGCGTACTGATTTTCGCTGGAATCACTGACAAGTTGGTAAGTACTTGAGAGTTTTGAACTATAACACCTTGTCTGGGTTACTTAAAAACCAAGCTTCACTGTAACAAGGAATAAACTGGATTTAGTTCCAGTTTACTAATAGCTGTATTAAAAATAATAATTTTAAAAGTGTTTCAGTGGATTCTTGTGAAAAGTGTGTGGGCATTCTTTGAAAATGTAAGGGAGATGCATATCTGGTTTCCGGGTTGCATATCTGGGTTGGGAGCCTACTTTAAATGTAATGGCTGATGGCCATAAACATCGCAAAAATTCCCACGCTTACCTGACCGTCAAACTGTCGCCTCCAATCTACCTGTCAAATGTCCTGACAGTAAATAAATTGGTTAAACACAAGCATTTTATGGTATTTTGAAATGACTTTACTTATTTTAATATTATGTGCTTCTAAATGCATCTAAGAAAACCTAGCAAACCTGGGGACAGCATGCGACAGCGCCCGCAATAAGCAACGATACCTGGCGACAAGCCAGCTGTCGCCGAGAAATTTCAAACCGGATGATTTCTCAGCGACGCGCTGAGATCCACTACAATTCTTGGAAGACTCCTCACGATCATGCCCGCGACACCTGGCGAACTGTCGGCGACAGCCTAGTCGCCAGCAGTCGCCTTAAAATCGCCTAAGTGGGACAGGCTCATAAGTATCGTGATACTTGCGCTGAACTGTATACAAAAATGAATTTCACTGCACCTTAGTGTATGCGACAAATAAAGTACCATACCATAGCATAACATACCATGTCTAGCAAAAGACTTATGCCTAGCTTGGTCATTTCTAAACCGTTTAAGACTGATCGAAACTTCATCCAAAAGAACAATTGTTTGAATTTCCCTCAGGAACTTCCTGATTCCCATCTTAACTTTGTTGGAAGATTGGCAGTAAGCCTTGAGAAACAGTGTAAACAATTTGATTTTCAAAGTGTAATTCCACAATATAACTATGAGCACTGGATACATCAAGTTGTGTAGGAAAATAACTGCAGATGCTGGTACAAATCGAAGGTATCACAAAATGCTGGAGTAACTCAGCGGGTCAGGCAGCATCTCAGGAGAGAAGGAATGGGTGACTTTTCGGGTTGAGACCCTTATCCAGACTGAAGTAGGGTCTCGACCCGAAACGTCACCCATTCCTTCTCTCCTGAGATGCTGCCTGACCCGCTGAGTTACTCCAGCATTTTTGTGTTGCTGGATACATCAAAGTCTGTAACCCAGATAAACTTCTAGCTAATACTGAAAACTTTGTGTTAAACATCCACACCACAAATATCTCCCATCAACATTCCTTAATTGATTAAAAAAACCTGTTCCCTGATCCACTGTGAGACCCTGGAAATCATGGCTTGGGAGCACTGCTCATTAAAGGCAGACATTGATGGTGAAATTCACCATTGCCTCCAATGTGCCAGAATGACCTTCAGCCTCCTGAAGAATAGAATGTCAAAGCGTCGTAGCCTAAAACTCAGCAGCAAAACTCATTGCCTGTATTCCTTGGTGCTTCTGAGTGATGGATTGCCTACAGCAGGCATCTCAGACCTCTTTATCAGCAGGAAAGCATTCCGCTCCTGTGGACTGCAGCTTCATTGTGAATCATGAGTGGAATTTCCTCATGGTGAATGGCATAGTTCCAGGAAGAAATCTTCATTCCTTCATTCCTTCATTCTCAGGGAGACAGTACATTTTCAACAGCCAGCTCTGCTCGGAGGCATGGGCCCAGGACCCGATAACGCTGTGAGGCAATCAAAGAAGAGCAATCGGTGCAAATGAGCTGGTGAAGCAGCTTCTGTTGAATTTTTGTACATCATCTAGTCTTATACATTGATTTGCAGGCAATGGCTTTGCAGGCTCGTTACGGGAAGCATCTCTCTATCAGCAGGCACCTTATATCGCTTGCAAAAATACATCACCTCAACTCATCTGGGAGATGAATTCTGGTTGTTCAACACATATACCTTCTGATAGCATTTTGTTTCATTCTGCTCTGCCTCCTCGCCCGTAGGCATTTGTGCTCCTTGGCACTGGCTTCTGTCTTTAGTTTGTTCGATTGTACAGCAATGAAATTTCTTCACCCACAGCGTTGTTAATATTTAGTGTCGTCTCCCAAAGAGAAGGCTCATTGGGGACTCAGAGAATGAGAATGAAGATAATCAAAGGATGTGGAAAGTTGTTTTGGAATATGATACGATACAATACGATAGAACTTTATTTATCCCAGGAGGAAAATTGGTCTGCCAACAGTCATAAAACACAACAAGATACATGATACATGAAATTAAACTAGAGTCACGAGTGGGTAGTTGGGGACGTGCAAAGACTGGGGAGGGGGGAGGGGTGTCAGTCTACCCCACGACAGAAGGGGGAAGGAGTTGTACAGTATGATAGCCACAGGAAAAAAGGATCTCCTGTGGTGTTCTGTGCTGCATCTTGGTGGAATCAGTCTGCTGCTGAAGGCGCTCCACAGGTTGACCAGTGTGTCATGGAGGTGGTGAGTTGTATTGTCCAAGATGCTCCACAGTCCAAGACTATCTCCAGTGAATCCAACTCCACCCCCAGGACGGAGCCAGCCTTCCTGATGAGCTTGCTGATTGTGTTGACGTCCATAGCCTTCGCCCTGCTGCCTGAGCACACGACAGTGAAGAAGATGGCCAGTGCCATCTGCATATGGTATGGATTCTCTTTGTTTGTTTGGGACACAACTGACTATAGATACGTTTCTGTGATCAGAGGATGTGTGGGGGGAAGGTTATCTCATGAGAAGGCTTTACCGACTTGAGTTTAGAAGAATGAGAGTGCAGCTCATTTTGACTTACAAAATTCTATTAAGGCTTGACAAATTAGATACAAGGTTAACACATCCCCCAGCTGGGGTGTCTAGAACTAAGGCTCAGTTTCAAAGTAACGGTTCAGTCATTTAGAACAGAGACGAGAAGTAATTTTTTCACCCACTGTGTATTAATCTTTGAAATTATCTACTAGGAGGCTCAGTCGCTGAGTACGTTCAAGCTGGACATTGATAGATTTCCGAACACTAAAACAATCAAAGGATATGGAAAGTAGCACTGAGATAACGAATCAGCTGTGATATTATTGGATGGAGGAAGAGGCACAAAAGGACAATTGGCATCAATGTCTCATGTTTAATGCTCTTTTCATTTTTCTATAATCCACTAGATTTAAGAAGAACTTTTCCTCATAAAACAGTTAATTCTTCTCCTGTATCAACACACTGGACCTTCTCTGAACTTCTTCCCATGCAAGTAAATACATCCTAAAACATGCAGACTAAAACTGTTCCCTAACACTCCAGATATGATCTCAGCAATGCACTACACAACTGTTGTCATACGTCTCTGTTCCAATTCTCCATTTACAGTAAAAGACAACATTCCACATGGTTTCCAAATGACTTACTGTCCTTGAATGCAAACGTTCTTTGCTTAGTCTAATGAGAATCACAATTCTCTGTGTAAATAGCATTCTTTATTCTCTCTCCATTTGAACAAAATGTTGTTTCTCTTCCAAGAATGAGCTGCAGTCCTCAGAATGTTTTAGAAATTCAGGGTGTCAGCTCTTCTGGAATGATTTCAAGGCTCTTGAAAAGTTTCCACTTCTGATTCCATCTGCAAATAGA
This sequence comes from Rhinoraja longicauda, assembly GCF_053455715.1. Taxonomy (NCBI): domain Eukaryota; kingdom Metazoa; phylum Chordata; class Chondrichthyes; order Rajiformes; family Arhynchobatidae; genus Rhinoraja; species Rhinoraja longicauda. The sequence continues at coordinate 64,456,602 of NC_135959.1, read as the reverse complement.
CTCCTAAAACGAACAGAGAAGTATCAGTCTCAGTGCGTTGTGCTTTGGGCTATGTTGCTCATCAAACCAATGCTAGCTGAGAAAGTTTGGAAGTGTAAAGATTAATGGCCATTTTGAGCATTACTCAAAACTGAAGCAAAAACGTTTTTCCACAGAAATATTTCCTGCAGATAGACACAAAATGCTGGAGCAACTCAGCGTGACAGGCAGCATCTCTGGAGAGAAGGACAGAAGAATTTTTAAACGAAAAGTTGATATTGAGTATAATGTGATGAAATGGAACATCTGGACACTGGGAAGTAGCACATGCACATTATCTTGCATAGCTTAATATGAAAACATATAGTTAGAACAAAATGTTTTCATTTAGACAATCTAGATAAAAGGAACGCAAGGCTCTGTGCTGGGACCCCAGTTATTTATAATATATATTAAAGATTTAGCTGAGATAATTAAATGTAACATCTCCAAGTTTGCAGATACTTCCCTTCCCATCCACATTGTGGCCTTGCCTCCCTGTTACCATCATTTGTGTTCTGAGAATACATGTTATAGAGTCATGTGGATGAGAATGACAAGGCATGATTAGCAAGTTTGCAGATGACACTAAAGTGGTTGGTATTGTAGATAGTGAAGGTAGTTGTCAAAAATTGCAGCAGGATCTTGAACGGTTAGGCAGATGGGCTGAGGATTGGTTGATGGAATTTAATACAGAGAAACCTGAGGCGTTGCATTTTAGAAAGGCTAACATGGGCAGGACCTACACAGTGAATGGCGTATTGTAGAGCAGAGGGATCTGGGAGTGCAGGTACATAGTTCCTTGAAGGTGGAGTCGCAGGTAGATAAGGTGGTTAAAAAGGCTTTTGGCACATTGGGCTTCATCAGTCAGAGTATTGAGTATAGAGTATAAGAAAATAACTGCAGATGCTGGTACAAATCGAAGGTATTTATTCACAAAATACTGGAGTAACTCAGCAGGTCAGACAGCATCTCGGGAGAGAAGGAATGGGTGACGTTTCGGGTCGAGTCTGAAGAAGGGTCTCGACCCGAAACGTCACCCATTCCTTCTCTCCCGAGATGCTGCCTGACCTGCTGAGTTACTCCAGCATTTTGTGAATAAATACCTATTGAGTATAGAGGTTAGGAGGTCATGTTGCAGTTATATACGACATTGATGAGTCCGCATTTAGAGTATTGTGTTCAGTTCCGAGCACCACGTTATAGGAAAGATGTCAAGCTAGAAAGGGTACAGAGAAGATATACGACGATGTTGCCAGAACATGATGGTCAGAGCTATAGGGAGAGGTTGAGCAGGCTAGGATTCCTTGGATCGCAGGAGGATGAAGGGTGTACAAAATCATGAGAGGAATAGATTGGGTAGACACACAGTATTTTGCCCAGAGTAGATGAATTGAGAACCAGAGGACATAGGTTTAAGGTGAGGGGGGGAAGATTTAATAAGAACATGAGGGGTAACTTTTTCACACAAAGGGTGGTGGGTGTATGGATGGAGCTGCCTGAGGAGGTAGTTGATGCTGGTACTATCACAAACTAAACTAAACTTATTGTTCAGCCAGCCATCCTTGTTGTTGTAGCTACAGTTACACACACTTCCTACTGCCTTCAAAACTCCATGTTTCTTTTGGAAAAATTCAGTAGGGGTAACCGTTATACCACTACTACTGCTGAAGTCAAAAGAACCAAGTTTCATAACAAGGTGCAGCAAGCATTACTACCACAGTGAACTTGATTGAAAGATACAGCATGGAAACAGTCACCCCATTGAGTCCACGCCAATCATCAATCACTCATTCATACTAGTTTTACGTTATCCCACTTACACATCCACTCTCTGCATATGAGGGGCAATTTACAATAAATCTGCAGATCCCCACATCTTTGGGATG